>NC_056745.1:679445227-679555227 GCF_019279795.1 Protopterus annectens | reverse complement strand
TCTTCCTCAACTGATGGGTTCGGATCTGAGACTCTGATCTGACTTAGCCACTTCTACCAGATCACTGGATTCTAGAACTCGCAAGCTCCTCCCTTTGCCCATAATGCACAGCAAACCTAATGTAGCACTTGCTGCTCTTGGATTTAAAAGGACAGCCTATAACAGAAATTCCCTTTTCTGTTCTGCCTCTGGTAACTAGAGCTTAAACAAGGAACAAAGGTTCCAGTACAACTTGCAGATCTCTCCAGAAGACAAAAGGACAGGGCGGGTTGGCGGGGAGTTGAAGAATGAAAATGTACAGCACAGATGGAATGTATGGTGAGTACATAACTTTTTAATCTGATATATTGCTAGTTTCATTGCTAGTTTCATTCATTCCTTGACTGATGTAACAGATACCTCAGCTACTGTAACCTTGGGAGGCCCCTAAGGAAGGATATTCTGGAGCATTGCTGAGCCAAATGCTGCTCTGTTCCTAGAATTCATGTTGAGTTTGCAATGAATGTGTGGAGACTAGTCCAAGTTGCAGCTGCACAAATATCATCTAGAGATGCTGTGGACCAAAATGCTGAAGAAACTGCTGTAGATCATGTGGAATGGGTCATAGCAGGTTTTGGTAAAGATAAATCCTGTTTACTACACACAAAAGTTGTACAATCAACCATTTGGCCAGTGTACCTTTAAGATACTGGCTTGCCTAATCTAGAAGAAGAAAAGGAAATAACTTGTCAGATTTTCTAAATTCTTTTGGTTCTATGAAAGTAGAAACAACTTTGTCCATGCATTTTCAACAGATGTAACATGTGTACTGTCCTTTGTTTGAAAAATTTGTAAAGAAAACTGCAAGAGATTAATGACCTGGTTAATACTGGACTCAGAAGCTACCTTGGGTAAAAAAAAAACAAAAAAAAAAAAAACACAGATTAGCTCGCAGTGACACCCCGTCTTTGTGAAAAATTAGATAGCAATGCTTTGAAGACAGAGGCTGGAGTTCAGATACTCTTTCAACTGATGTAGTAACACCAGAAAAGTATTTTTCAAGATAAGAAGTTTAGGTCTGTTTTGACTGAAGGTTCAAAGGGAGATTGAGTTAAGGCCTGAATCATTATATTTAAATCCCAAGGGGATGTAGAATCTTTTAATGGCGGTCTGAGCAAACTATCTTCTTTAAGGGCTTGCATAATTTAGAAGAGGCTAGTTCGTCCATGTGGAAATTAGAAATGGCATCTAGTTGAACTCTAATAGCTGAAAATCTAGCTGCTTCGTTAACAATTGAAGCTATAAATGCAAGGATTGCTGGTATAGGGATCCTGATCTTTAAGGGCCCAGAAGGCAAATCTTTTCCATTTACTCTTGTAAATCTTTCTAGTAGAACTCTTATGGGGGAAGATAGCAACATATGGATAAGAAGGAGAGCCTGGGATGACTAGTAGTCGGTGGAAGTGGAGAAACCATGCAGTAGGCCTGTTATATCCGGATGAGAGATGCCCATTGGGTGAAGACAGTAGGTCTGGAGTTGGATCTAGAATTCAGGGTGGATGTTAAAGATGAGGTCAGAGGATTAGAAGCCAAATCTGATGAGGCCAAAAGGGTGCTAGGAGGATAACTGTGCTCTTCAACCGAACCGCTGTTTGAAGAAATTTGGGAATTATTGGCAAGGGTGGAAAAGCATACAGGAGACCAGAGGGCCAATCATGAACTAGAACATCCCTCAGCGACTCCCCTAATGGAGGGATCAGGGTAAAGAAGCTGCTGCTGCATTTGAGGGGAGAGGCAGATAAATTGCAGCATGGCTGGCCCCACTGATAGAAAAGTTTCTTTGTCACATTGGCTTTAAGAGACCATTCATGTGGCATCAGAATGGAACTGCTTAGTTTGTCTGCAATCACATTGCATTTCCGTGGGATGTGCATTACTATTAGAAAGTGACTGGAAGAAATCTCCCATTGCCATACTCTCATAGCATCTTGGCAAAGAGAGTAAGATTTTGCTCCCCCTTGTTCTCTGATGTACCAGGCTACTGACTTATTGTCCATCTGTATCACAATTTTCCCGGAGGGAGTGTGTCCTTGCAAGGCCTGCAACACTAGGAGGACTGCTCTCATCACCAGGGCATTGATATGCATCTTGGCCTCTTTGAGGGACCACATACCCTGGACTTTCCTTCCCAAGTAGTGCCCCCCTGCCCAAGTTGGGAGGTGTCCATGGTCACTATGGCTTTGAGAAGGGGAAGAACAAAGGGACCGCCTTTGTGGAGATCATTTGAATCAGTCCACCATAGAAATCTTTTGCATGCTTGTGATCTTGACTGGCATGGATAATGGATGTTAGAGAATGGAGCATTGAGCTGACTGATCCCATCGAAGAATTCTCTTGTGGGACCTGGCCAATAGAATAGGGGTAATAGCTGCTGCCATGGAACCCAAAGTTTGTAGTATCAGTTGGGCTAAAAGAGAGAAACTCTGGATCACTTTCTTGACTTGGGACTGCAAAGTGTTTGAGTGGAGGAAAGACAGGCTATCGAACTGTGTCCAAATTGGCACTTATGAACTGCAGACTTTGTGTTGGGATTAGTTGAGATGTGTTGTAATTGACCATTATTCCCTTGACTGCAGTAGGTGAAGCCTGGTTGGGGCAGTAAGGAGCCAGTTGTCTAGATATGGAAACACCCAGAATCCCAACAGTCTTAACTCATTCACTCCAGTGGAGCTCAGGAAGTTTGCACTGTAACTTCCAGTGGGCAGAACAACCCAAGCTTTTTTTATAGAATCAAATTATGTTCTCACATTTTAAACAAATGTTCATATCTCTGGAATCCTAGAGGTTATGAATGAAGTATAAATAGCACAGTCTTCAGCACAAACTATTTTTATAGTGGTAGTATTCTTTAGGTTCTAGGTATTAGATATAACTTTATACGTCACAGTAAACACACTATTACATTTCACATTTTGCAAACCACTTATAATATCTCAGCAACCACTCAAGTTACACACATACTGTCAGCAGCATTTTATTCATCTAGCTGCAAGCTTTCATATGAGGCTAAGGAGTTCTGTGTGTCACTTGATCGTTGAGATATTTAGAAAAATGTGAAAATTATATCCATATAAATTAATATCGTAAAAACAGTTAATATCTATTTACTTGCACTAGACAGAGCTCAAATAAAGCAGTTGTTTGCTATTGTTTAAGCTTTAAGATGAAGTCTTTTAAAACCTTGTACATAGCGTGGTTTTGGAATTATTGATGCAAATATGAACAAGCAGTATTTGATGCCTAGAGGCATCAGTAGGAGTTGAGTGCAGATGTAGCTGGAGATGTCACTCTGATGTAATGAGTTAAGTGAGCTGCTACTAATGACATGCATTTGGTGAACACCCTGGAGGCTGTGGTGAGAGCAGTCCTCTGAAGTGGTAATGGCTCCCAGCTGGAAGTGTAGATGTGTCCTGGAAAGCCTGTTAATCTTGATGTGAAAGTACATATCCTGAAGATCTGTCAAGCACATTCCTTGTTGTTTCCTAGAGAAAGGCCTTTGAGGGATAGAAAAACATATGCCCACAGTGGATGGGGTTATTCCCTCTTATTTGCACCCGGAGAGTATGTCCTTAACCTTGGAGCCAAACAGAGAAGATCCATCAAAGGGCACATTGACAAACTAACACTTAAATGGTTCAATAAAGTCGCATAAGCGCATCCAGGCATGTCTCTTGATGGCTATACCTGAACCCGCCCTGCCGCCTGTGAGGTACCTTCCACCGCATGGGGGATCAACCTCATGGATGCATTTCAGATGGACTGAAGGGTGGCCAGATGAGATTGTTTCCATCCTTGGATGACATGGACCCAGAAAGAGGTTTGGTAAGCTCCTTTATTAAATCTCTTTGCTGTCTCATAAAGTGTGCCAAGTAATTCAGTGACCTAAGAGCAAAAGTCGCTGATGCATAAACATGCTTCCCAAATCGGTCCAGTGCCCTAGACTGTCAATTGGGGATTGATCAAAGAACTCTGCTTTGCTAGTTCCTTTCTTATAGCTGCAGCCACAACCATGGCATCAACAGCTACTCCCTTGCTCCAGTGCACACCCTCTTTGGGGAGGGGGGGCAAGAATTTATCTGTTGGTGTAGGCATTGGCTCAACAGTGTCTGGATCCTTCCATGCCTGCCAAGAGACTGTCAGTAAGCTCACTGGCTGGGGGTAGTCACCAAAGAAGTAGATGGGCCAGAACTGAAAGCATCCAGAAACACTGATCCCTTCTGGGAGGGGGCATCGAAAGCTCAACCACCTTTTTGTTTCAAGAGCTCAAGGATGTTTCCAAAGTAGACGTCATGAGTTGGTGATCTGGAGGAATCTAAATGCGTCTCTTGACTTCCTCCATTGGGGAGTTCTGGGGAATAATCTGAAGACATAAAGATGCTCTACTGCACTGACTGGAGGCTTACTCAGGTTGGCTGCCCCAGTGTGCGAGTCCCAGATGGTTGAGGCTTAGGACACCGAACAGTATTGGGCAGGGATGTCTGTTCTCTAGGCATAGAGGAAAACCTTCTTCACAAACTTGAAGGCTGAGAGCTTAAGCAATACAGAAGTTGATGAGTCCAAATCCTGAATCTCTTGGATCATCTGCTTCTGCAACCCCATCAGTGCTGCACTTAAGGAGGGAGTTGGACCTGAGCTGTCTAGCACCAAGGCTCCAAGGGGAAGAGGATGGCTCCCAAAGCTTCAGAATTGATTCCAAGCCCCCAGATCTGACATAGATATTTTGGCTATGAAACTCCTCCGACTCTGAAACACTGTGCCAGTTGGCTCAGGGGAACCATCGGAGTCAAAGAACAAACATTTTTTGGATCCGAAGCAGACACCCCTGGGGATATCAGAGCTGATGGCTCTGAAGCAGGAAGACTGATGAGAAGGAGTTGCCAGAGTGGAAGTGGACAGATGTCTGCTCTAGGTCTGGAAGAGGTCGGAGCCAGGAGAATCCCCTACTCTATCTGTGCACTGAGGAACTGTATTATCCTGTCCATGTCTGCTTTTGAAAGGCTTCTGGAGGATCGAATAGAGGACCTAGTGGAAGGAGGCCTAGAGTGCCTTGGAGGCGACTTTTCTAGGAATGGAAAGGGAAGCTTGAATGAAATAGGATCCGATGGAAGCAGTGTGGTACAGATCCATGGAGACTTAGTTTTTTGAGTTGTCTGATCCGAGACTTGATGGATCTGACTTTTTTTTTTTTTTTTTTTAATCTTAGCTGGGTACTCCTTTGAGGGAGCCAAAGTTGAAGAATGAGCTGGAGACTTTTTCTGGGAGTCCTTGTCTTTAGCTCAAGTATCCGGTTTTAATTTGTCTGACTTTTTAGGAGGAGTTTGGACCCCAGGCACCGTAGAGGAAGTAGAGGGCAAAAGACCGCACAGAATTAATTTGTTCTTGCAGTCGATCAAGGCCCTAGAAGTGAAACCTGAGCATAGATCACAGTTAACATCATGGTGTGCAAGACCCAAGCAATATAGACCTTCTCTGTGGGCATCAGAATTTGGGATCTCATGCCCACAGGGATTGCACTTTTTAAAAACAAAATTTTTCTGACATCTTAAGACTGCTTTTGCAATACGCAACTGAACGCAAGTGCCAAGATCATGACTAAAGAGGTAAGAAGCAATAGCCTGTTTTTGTTGCAGAATAATTCTGTTAGTGCAAATGGACAATTTTTGTAATGGAAAGAAGAAAAGGAAGATCACCAATAATGGCAAACTACTAAAAAAAAAAAAATACATAAGAATAACAGACACGTTAGGAGAAATAACGGAAAAGATTAAAAGGGGAAGAAAGAATTGCTAAAAACACTAAAATATGGGAGGGAGGAAGAAAGGCAAAATACTGACTATAAGCAACTCCCAAACACTGGCACAAGGAAAACTCCAAAGATTACTCGAATGCCAAACAAGGCATTATGGGTAAAGGGAAGAGCAAATGATCTGGTAGAAGCTGCCAAGTCTCCAATGCAAACCCATCAGTTTAAGAATGAATGAAAATAACATCAGATTGTTTATTTATGCATAACTTGCTTACTGATGAAGCTACTGAAGTGCCAGAAGCGATTATCCTGGTTGCGGGGGTGGCTGTTTTGGGGCCTTTTTTGCTTACATGTTTATCAGCACTGAAAAGATAGTTCAAGTGAGTATAAGCTTTATAAGAAGTTTTATTATAGGTGTTTTTTGCCCATTTTGATGGGTTATTTTTAAATATTGAGAAATGAAGGATGTTCTTTTTCAGTACTAAAGTGTATTTGCAAAAAGTTGCGTGTTTAAAAGAGACGGTAGGATGTTTATCTAATTATTCATTATTGTAGTTACCATCTGTTAGGATATCCTGCTTCTTCTTTTGGCTGCTCCCGTTAGATAATCCGCTGTGGCGACCCGTTTCCATTTCTTCCTGTCCTCTACATCTTGCTCTGTCACACCAACCACCTGCATGTCCTCTCTCACCACATCCATAAACCTTATCTTGGGCCTTCCTCTTTTCCTGTTACCTGGCATCTTCATACTTAGCATCTTTTTCTAAATATGTACTATGCATCCCTCCTCGGCACATGTCCAAACCAACATAGTCTTGCCTCTCTGGCTTTGTCTCCAAACCTGGGCTGACACTCTAATATACTTATTCCTAATCCTGCCCACCCTCGTCACACCCAGTGCAAAACATCTTTAACTCTGCCACGTTCAGCTCTGACTTCTGCCTTTTTGTTAATGCCACTGTCTCCAACCCATATAATAGGGTTGGTCTCACGACCCTCTTGTAGACGTTCCCTTTCACTCTTACTGGTACTAGTCTGTCACAAATCACTCCTGACACTTCTCCACCCACTACATCCTGCCTGCACACTCTTCTTCACCTCTCTTCCACACTCACCATTACTCTGAACTGTTGATCCCAAGTATTTAAACTCATCCACCTTCGCCACCACTACTCCCTGCATCCTCACCATTCCTCTATCCTCCCTCTCATTCACAAACATATATTTTGTCTTAGTCCTACTGACCTTGATTCCTCTTCTCTCTAGAGCATATCTCCACCTCTCCAGGGTCTCCTCCATCTGTTCCCTACTCTCACTACAGATCACAATGGCATCTACTAACATCATAGTCCACGGGGACTCCGGTCTCATCTCGTCTGTCAACCTGTCCATCACCATTGCAAATAAGAAAGGGCTCAGAGCTGATCCGTGATGTAATCCCACCTCCACCTTAAACACATCCATAACTCCCACCGCAGACATCACTGCCATCACACTACCCTCATACATATCCTGTACCACTCTTGCATAGTTCTGACACTCCTGATTTCCTCGTACAATACCACAACTCCTCTATAGGCACCGTGTCATATGCTTTCTCTAAGTCCACAAAGACACAATGCAACTCCTTCTGACCTTCTCTGTACTTCTCTATAAACACTCTCGGAGCAAACATTGCATCTGTAGTGTTCTTTCCTGGCATGAAACCATACTGCTAATCACTAATCACCTCTCTTCTTAACTTAGCTTCCACTACTCTCCCATAACTTCATGCTGTGACTTATCAGTTTAATCCCTCTCTAGCTACTACAGCTCTGCACATCACCCTTATTCTTAAAAATCGTTACCAAAACACTTTTTCTCCATTCCTCAGGCATCCTCTCACTTTCCAAGATTTCATTAAACAATCTAGTTAAAAGCTCCACTGCCATTTCACCTAAACACCTCCATGCTTCCACATGTATGTCATCTGGACCAGCAGCCTTTCCATTCTTCATCCTCTTAATAGCTATCCTTACTTCCTCCTTGCTAATCCACAGCACTTCATGATTCACTATCCGCACATCATCCAACCTTCTCTCCCTCTCATTCTCTTCATTTATCAGCCCCTCAAAGTACTCTCTCAATCTGCTCAACACTCTCTCCTCGCTTGTGAGTACATTTCTCTCATTATCCTTTTATCACCCTTACCTGCTGCACATCTTTACTAGCTTGGTCCCTCTGTCTAGCCAATCAGTACAGGCCCTTTTCTCCCTCCTTAGTGTCTAACCTTTCATACAACTCTTCATACGCCTTATCCTTGGCCTTCGCCACCTCATCTCCTTATACTCCTGTCAACTTTCATAATCTCTCTGACAATCCCACTTCTTTGCCAACCTCTTTCTCTGTATACTCTCCTGTACTTCCTCATTCCACCAGGTCTCCTTGTCCTCCTTCCTCTTTCCAGATGTCACACCAAGCACCTTTCTAGCAATCTCCCTTACTAGCTCTGCTGTAGTTACCCAGTTATTCGGTAACTCTTCACTGCCACCCTGTCTTAACTCTTCCCTGCCTGTCTTAACGCTTCCCTGAACTCCACTTCACAATTACCCTTTTTTCAATTTCCACCATTTGATCATTGGTACTGCCCACACACTCCTCTTAATCACCAATGTCATCCTACAAATCACCATCCTATGCTGCCTAACTACACTTTCCCCTGCCCACCACTTCACAATCTCCTTCAGACTAGCCCTTCTGCATAAGATATAATCCACCTGTGTGCATCTCCCTCCACTCTTGTATGTCACCCTATACTCCTCCCTCTTGTTAAAATACATATTCACCACAGCCATGTCCATCCTTTTTGCAAAATCCACTACCATCTGACCTTCTGTATTCCTTTGCTTAATACCATACCTACCCATCACTTCCTCATCCCCTCTGTTCCCTTCACCACCTTGCCCATTGAAATCTGCTCCAATCACCACTCTCTCACCCTTGGGTACAGTCATCACCACTTCATCCAACTCACTCCAAAAAGTTTCTTTCTCATTCATCGCACACCCAACTTGTGGAGCATGTGCACTAACAACATTCATCATTACACCATCAATTTCCAGCTTCATAAACATCACTCTAACAGTCTTTTCACCTCCAAAACATTATTAGCATACTGTTCCTTCAGAATAACCCTTACGCCAGTTCTCTTCCCATCCACACCATGATAAAACAATACTGTTCCTTCAGAATAACCCTTACGCCAGTTCTCTTCCCATCCACACCATGATAAAACAATTTGAACCAGCCTCTGATGCACCTAGCCTTGCTCCCCTTCCCTCTGGTCTTTTGCACACACAATATACCAACCTTCCTTCTGTCCATCATATCAGCTAGCTGTCTCTCTCTACCAGTCACACTGCCAACATTCAAAGTTCCGAACCTCACTACCACAGTCCTAGCCTTTACCTACCTTCAGGCATGCCTTTCCCCCTCTTCTCCTTTGGCCAACAGTAGCCCAATTTCCACCAGCACCCTATTGGCTAACAGTACTGGTGGTGGTCGTTAACCTGGGCCTCGACCAATACAGTATGTATATTTGTACTGTTGTCCACATGTATGATTTGTCAAAATTTTACACCGGATGCCCTTCCTGATGCAACCCTCCCCATTTATCCGGGCTTGGGACCGGCACAAAGAAATGCACTGGTTTGTGCATCCCCAGTGTCTGGGTTGGTAGGATATACTGTTTGCAAGTAGTGTAATGAACAGCCAAACTTCCGGAGCTGTTTTCCCCCATAGGCTTCAGCCAGCTCCATCCCACTGCCCTTTTGAGGTGATGGTATAAGAGGGGTGATGGCGGATGCCACCTTCAGAGCTTTCTTGCTGTACACTTCATTATAGTTGCATGACTTCAGCATTATTGCTCCAATTGTTAGCATGCTTTCAGAGAAAAGATAAGTACTCTATAGAGGAATTTTCTTGTCTGATAATATTTAGTGTGTATTTTTTCACTTTTTGCTCGTGTCTGGAAGTGATTCAGGAGACTGAAGTTTTTGTAAAATGAATAATTGCAGGGAAACAAATCTCTAATAGGTTGCTAGTTTCGCTATGAAGCCCAGCTCAAAATTTCTCTGGGGGGGGTTGCAGCTTAGAAAAGGATACACTGTCATTTCCTGTTGTCACCAAGGCATCTGAGAGCCTGCTTCTAAAGTGAAAGCCCTCTAATAAGGATCACTGGGAGAAATGTTTGGTAACAGCAGGCAGTCTAAACTCCATTGGCGCCCTAGTTCTGGCAGCTTTACACATGGTGAGGCACTTTCACAGCTGATTTATTCAGAGTCTGGTTTTGCTGAGGCCTCTGATGCGACCATCCAGCAGGACACCTTATTTTCAGCTGTATACATGTCTTCCCAGACTGAAGACAAATCCACACACCTGACAGTAAGGCTTCTGTGTCAGAAGTTTGTCCTCATTTCTGAGTGTGAGGGTACAGGTCTCTGTCAGTAATGTCTTGCAAGGAGGTTCCTGGAGATGGACTGTGGAGGTCTTTGTCATCTGCCTGCATTCTAAGACCATTGGGGTAATGTATGCATAGTCACTGAGGTGTCTAGGTCAAATCTAGTATCCATCATCTTGCCTTAGCATGGGTTGGTAACCCCAGCCCTAGCCACTTCCAGGCTTCTTCCACTAACTTTTCTAGCTGACTGTGGAGATAAAGCCCCTTCCTTAACTCTAAGCCGCCAGCACTGGAAAAAGCTGAGGTGGCAGGGCCAGTTTTAAGAAAATAAGGGTGGAACCTCGTGTAGAGATTGTTGATGGCCCAGAATCTAAGGCAAGTAAATTAGCTTATGTGCGTGAGTTCCCTTCTGTGCTTGCCTTTGAATCTGATAGAGTGCAACTTAGCCTCTTTCCTCCAGAAGACTTCTTTTTGGGACGGACCGTTCTTGAAATGGAATGATAATGGGAGTTAAAGAAATATTCAGAGAGCCAGCTAAGATGCAGAGCTTTCGTGGTCCTTCCAGATCGCAGGGCACATGCTGTTTCTCCAGTCTTGGATGTCTTAAGGAATGTGTTTGTAAATGCATCAGCAGAGCACAATTTCCTCACCCCCCCCCCCACCCTCTTGTTCCCAGGAAGTCTGACCAAGGATCACTAAGGATTTCCATACATTTTCAAATATGAATCCCAGGCACCACAAGTCAACAAATTACCCCACCAAATATCTGCATTTGTTTCCCAAGCAGGACAATAATAAGGCTGGTTAAGGGAAATGGCAGGTTGGGGAAAAAATGGCAGGCTAAGCAAAGGAAAACCCTTGAGGTCATCCAGAAGGCTCTGTGTTGAAATGTCTGCACTCATAATGCAGAGTGCTGACATGCTTACAAAAGACACCAGAAATGCAGAAGAGTGAATATTGAACAGCACTGTTCTCCTTTAAAATTATTTTTTTGTAAAGGGGCAAGCCCTCCACACCCCTGAACATTTACATACTAATTCCAAGCTAGCCTTATCTTGGTGAAAATGGAACTTTACAAAAAATTGCCATCTCTATTTTAGTATATATTTTTCTTTGTTTTTATTTTCATTCAGCCTCAGCATTATGGTACTCTGTAAAGTGGGTTGCTGCATTTCAAGCAGTTACCATCCCAGAGGGAACATTCATAACCAAGTCTGTCTGCTCCCTATTCTCAAATCCTCCCCTCCCACCCTCACAGGGTTGAATTAGTGGTTGGCTGACCTTTGTAAAAAGGTTGGAAAAGTGCAACAAAGACAGAGAGTCCTAAAGATTCTGCAGCATTGTTGCTGACTTTAGTTTCTGAGCCTGCCAAAGTATAAGGACATACCATCATGCCAGGGGAACAGATGACTCTGGTGCCTCTTCTGCTAAGGGATCTGCTTGACCAAGGGACCATGGAGTACTCAAGACATAAGAAAGCAAAGGCTTTACTCGGCACTGTTCCTGTGCCTAGAATGAGGGTGGATATAAAGCCCATGTTAGACTTATATGCATCATTCTAAAGTTCAGTATGTTTAGGAGATCCACATTGTATTGAACTTTACCACAACTTATTTCAGGGAACTCTTGCTGTCTGTCACATTGAATAGTCCAGTTTAACTTCTTCAAGGATCGTAGTCTTCCTAGAGGGTGTGCTGAACACAGACTTTCAGAAACTGTCCTTGCTAGAGGACAGAATGCATTCTCTGGCTCTTTTTGTGTAGAATGCTGTATGGGTGGGTGTGTGGGGGGGAGGTTATCGCAACGAGTTAATATCTGAATGATGAGCTACTTGGCTTTCTGGGGCTTTCCTTGGCCTAGACTGCCTGTGAAGAATTTAATGATACTTCAAGAGCAGCTGGTGCCAGCATTCAGTTTCTGAAGACACTGACCCCTTTCCACTCCTACACAAGAGAGACTTCATGTGGCTAGGGCAGCCACACCACCGTGTGTGCATGCCCTTAAATTACTACAACTTACCCAAAGCTGACTACAAATTGCTCTGACCCAGATTGGGAAGCAAGTGTCGGACCACCGAAAGTGCAGGATACATGGAAAGATTTTAGAAAAACACAAATGAAGGAAGTGATGACTGTGATATACTGTCTCTGAGCATTCAAACAGATTCTGGTAAAAAGAGCCATTCGCATCTTTGCAGGCATTATCAGTGTGATATTGTATATCAACAAGCAAGAAGAGGGGCTAAATCTTGTATACATTGTTGACTTGCAGTGTAAGACTGTGGGAGGTTGTCCAAAAGGCAAGCAAGCAAAGTGGCAAACAGGCCAAGCAAATTTGACAAAAGATTGGGTTGGATTAGAATTGGAGCTTTGTGCCACACGAGCACAAGCAGCTGAGAAAGTTCTGTTGTAAAACAGCATCTCCAGCTTCCTGGAAAGTAAGGTCCTTCTCCCTCAAATGGAAAAATATTTCTTTTTCTGTATATTTTTACTTCAGTACCCATGATCCCCCAAGTATCAAGGTACACAGGATAAAAGGCATGTTGATAGCTCCCTTTTAACCCAGACAATACTGGTTTGTTCTTCCTCCTTTTAAAGCTGCCTCAGTGGGAGCACCTTCTCACTCAGAACCAAGGGTTCCTTGTATGTCCCAAAATGGCCAGTTTAAGGCTGACAGCTTGTTTGATCTGACCATAACTCCATTCAGTCACATGTTCCAAAGGTGCACTCAAAGATTTTTGGAATGATAGGAAACGAAGCCAGCAAAAGGAAAAAAACACATCTCTGTGTGGTACATACCCAGGGGTAAAGACCCAAACGCAACTAGTTGTGGTCTGTCAGACCTTTTCAAGATGGAGTTGTTTCATGCCATTTTTTTTTTTTTTTTTTTTTTTTTTTTTTTTTGTTAAGGTGCCATGCTCAGCCTGCCTTGCAGTGGACCCCCAACCTTGTACTCCAGGGTGTCAGTGACCCAGTTTCAGAACTGGGTATTCACCAAGGAAGGAAATCTCTCTCCCATGGGACTCCAACTGAGTTTTAGGAAAAAGCTAAACCAACACCCTCCCCCACGTACATTTCTTATCCTGGGAGAGACCGTTCCTGGTAAGTGTCACATCTGCCAGAAAGATTTCAGTTACAAGAACTGATGTGCATGGAATCATTCCTGGTTTTCACAAGGGTAAGGGTGTCCATTCCCTTCTTTCATGTTAAAAACAGTAACAGTAGTCTTTGAATCAAGCCATCCACTTATCTTAGGTGCATAGGTGGTTACTGGGCTGTTGACCTGAAGGTCTTTATAAGCCTAGCCATGTGTACCCAATATAATATGAGAGAAACCCAATGTAAAAAATCATGCCAAAACTCGGGATCTTGGTTAGCAATGACTGCCCATGTGTAGGAGGCTCATAGATGAAATCCCTGGCAGGCATTTACAATTTGCCATCCAGGTTACACATAAACAGGGTAATAGAGGAGCTCTGTTTGATGTGAATTGGTAGCCATTTCCAGAGGAATGGCAACTTCTGAGAGACATAACTGTTTCTCTAGCAAGTCCTATTTATGTCACAGGCCAGGTTAAGGTCCCTGGAGCAGGTGACCCTTGTCCCATTTGACTTGCAGATGTGCAGTATTTTCATTAGGTTTGGATCAACGATTGCTCTGTATGCCAGGCACAAGTCTCCTCTAAGTAGTCTGCACACTACTGAGTACAGAGACAGTGATTTCAGTCTGTCAATGTATGACCTGTACTGGAGATCCTGAATTTTCTTGGTTAGAAATTTCTGAGTCTCTCAAGTTGCTGCAGGTGCCTGGTAAAACCAAACTGTCTCAGATCAAGGGTTTAGAGATCGCCTTTATCCTTATTTATAGGGTCCATGATTCATTCCATGGCCTTACAGATAAGGCTAGTTAAGCTTATGGGTCTGTAGTTCCCAGGGTTTGTTGCTGTACCTCTTTTGTGTAGGATGATGACTGTTGCTGTTTTCCATTCTGCAAAGACAAAAAAGGGTACTTAGGCTGTGGTTGAAGAGCGTACCTAATGGAGTTGCTAATTCATGTTTTAGACTATTTAAAACACAACCTGGGAATCCATCCTGTCCCAATAAGGCTGTGCTTTTGGCCTTCGAGAGAGCATTATTGACTTGCTCTTTGGAGATGCAAGGTGGGGGATATGTAGAGGGAATGCTGGATGTAATGTTTGGAGGGGACAGTGGGGTGAAATTTTCACCAAACCTGTCAGCTAATAGGTTTGCTAATTTTGCAGGGATCTGTGTATGTGATACCATCCACAGCTAGTTCAGCACACACATCCTTTTAGGTTACAGATATAGTTGAATGCCTTATGGATGTCCTTCAAGGATGCATCTGCAGTCCTTACAAATGGGTTGTCCTGTCGTCAGGCAGCCCTTCGGTCGGCCGGATTCCAAAGTCTGGGTCTGGCATCGGCTGGTGTCGCACTTCACCCGACGTCATTGCTGCAGTTATTCGGGTATAAAGGCATCAGCTGACGCCATCTTCCTCAGTCTTTCTTGCCGCGTGGCACCCGAAGCAGAAGCTGTTCGCAAGTGCCAGTCGGTCAGAACCAGAGATTACTACTACCGAATACTTCTACTACTACCGAAGACTTCTAAAAAGCTAAGTACCCCGTTGGGGACTCTTTCTTACCTCAGCCAATGTCAGAAAAAGTGAATAACTGTTTAACTTGTGGGAAACAAATACCTCATAAAGATTTCCACTCTTACTGCTTACCTTGTTTAGGCCCAGACCACGACGTAGCAGCTTGTCTAGCCTGTGCTTCTTTTAACCGACGGACGCTTAGACGTCGGTCGGAATTTGCTGAGCAGTATTTCGGCTCCGATTTTGCTTATATTATGCCGTCGGATCCTCCGTCTTCGCAAATATCCAAAAAATGTAAGGAAAAGGACCGACACTCGCGGTCCGCTGTTTCGGCCGAAACCACGGTTAAGCCAACCGCCAGTGTCTCTGTTTCGGCTGAAACCGAGCAAGTGGTTCTTCCTTCAGCCGAAAGCTTACCTTCTACCGAGGCCTCTTCCAACCTGGTGGAATCGGCTTCTGAAATACAACCTGCTGTTGCAGTTTCTCAGGAATTATCTGACACTATTCCCTTGGATATTTCAACCCCTGCACATGGAGCTGCTAGGCCACCTGCAGCCATGTCCATTAAGGCCTTTGCCAGGGCTAAAGCAGCTAAAGCTACTAAATCTGTGCCTGTTAAGACCCCCTCTCACAGGCCTAGCTCCAGTTCTCAAATGCTTAGTCTAGCAGAGGATCTCATTTCTTTAATCCGGGGATCCCAACCTCACCCAGACAGGGCTTCTCACCCACCTCCAGAGAAGAGGCCTAGAGCAGAGCCCCCTGAGCCAGTCTCCACAGATGATTCTTCTGATGATTCAGATAATACAGACCCTCCAGAGGCTCCTTTCTCCCCTTATGAAGACTCTGATGCTGAAGGGTCCATCCCTTCTGCCTCTCCGCCTGAGGAATTTTCCTTTGGGGGAACCTTGCATGCTATGAGGGAACAATTTCAGTGGCAGGGCCAAGATTTCTCAGACTCCAGGAAAAGGCTTAGAACCTTTTTGCATTTGCCACAACATAGGACTTTAGCCATTCCTCCAGTTCTTTCTGTTGTAGATGATGCATTTAATGATGCTTGTACTGCTCCTGATTCACTACCTCCGGCCCCTGCTAAGCCCGATGGGTACTACAGGGTCCCGGACACGCATTACCATTTGTACAAGGCTCCTTTTGCAGATCCCGAGACTATCTCCCAGGGACCTAAGGCTGTAGCAGCTACCTCTGCAAAAAAAAACCCTCCCCTCTGAAAGGGAATCCAGGTCCTTAGAGAGATGGGGTAAAAAAGTTTACACTTCTGCTACTCTTTCAGCTAGGGCCTTGAACTGTCAATTTCACATGATCCAGTGCCAAGAATTTATGCTAGACCAGTTAACCAAAAAGCTATCCTCTGATGAACCTTTAGACAAAAAATATGTTCAGGAAATGGTACATAACATTCAACAAGTCAGTAACCATTCTTTAAAATGTGGCTATGATGCACTGGAGGCTTCCTTTAGATCAGCCATGACTGGCACAGTTATCAGAAGGCATGCATGGTTAAAAGAGCAGGCCTTACCAGACCATGTCAAATCAAAACTATTAGATGCTCCCATGGACAAGATCAATTTGTTTGGCTCTCCTGCACAACAGGTGCTGAAGAAGATGGAAGAGAAGGCAAAATCTGTCCAAACAGTGAAAGATTTCTTGCAGGTCCAACCTCCAAGGTTTAGCAGGAATTGGCCCTCAAAGAATTGGTCCTTTCCAGACTCCTCCAGAGCTCAGAGAGGCAGGAATAGGCGTTCAAGAGGCAGAAGCCAATCCAGGGGTGCCTACAGGGGACGCCAGTGGCAGGGTAACAACCAGCGAGGTACAGACACAGCCACCAGCACTACTACAGGACAATCACAGTGACTTGGCTCTGGCACCGCCTACCAGGGAACAACTAGAAGCACCCTTAGGCAGCAAGCTAGCTTTATTTTCAAAAAACTGGCATTACATCACAAGAGACAAGTGGATTTTGCAAACAATAGACCAAGGTTACAGGTTTCACTTCCATACTCTACCAGGGAAGAGAGGAATGCCAAACCTACCTCCAAATCAAAAGGCAGAAGCTCTAAAACAAATAACTCAATTATTAAGGATGAGAGCTGTGGAAAAGGTACCATTTATGGAGCAAGGAAAGGGATTTTACTCCAGACTCTTCCTGGTACCAAGAAAAGAAAGCAAATGGAGACCTATTCTCGACCTGTCTGCTTTAAACACATTCCTCATTGTTCCAAAATTCAAAATGCTGACCCTACAGCAGCTTCTTCCCATGCTGGGCAAGGAGTCTTGGCTGGTAACTCTAGATCTCAAGGAGGCATACCTGCACGTCCCCATACGACCAAATTGCAGAAGATACCTCAGATTTCTTGCAGGATCAGAGCATTATCAATTCTCAGCATTGCCCTTTGGCTTATCTACTGCGCCCAGAGTGTTCACGAAATGCCTGGCATCAGTAATCGCTCATTGCAGGCTTCAGGGAATCCAAATCTACCCTTACCTGGACGACTGCCTGATACAAGCAGACAACAAAAACAAGCTAGCAGAAGACTTGAAAAGGGTCATTTACCTTCTACAAGCCCTGGGATATACAGTCAATATAAAAAAGTCAAGGCTGATACCATCCCAAAGGATAACATTTTTGGGTGCGGAGCTGGACACATCCAAACAAATGGCATTCCTAACAGTAGAAAAACAGGAGCAACTCCCTCTCTACTTCTTGGCATTAACAAAGCAAAACCATCTAACAGCAAGAAAAGTCCTGCAAGCCTTGGGCTTCATGGCATCCTGCATAATATTGGTCCCACATGCCAGACTGCATATGAGAAAGCTACAGTGGTACCTAAGGAATTTATGGTCTCAACACAAGCACAGCCTGGAAACCCAAATTCCAATAATTCCATGCCTGAAGCGAGAATTCCAATGGTGGGCTCAGGCCTGTCAATCAAACAAAGGATTGCCCTTCCACAGCACTCAACCAAGCCAAACCATCACAACGGACGCCTCAGACCTCGGTTGGGGGGCCCACATGCTGGACAAGTGCATACAGGGTTTATGGACTCAAGATCAGCTGCACCTACACATAAACCTAAAGGAAATGCTGGCAGTAAAACTGGCAATTCAGGCATTCAGACCATTTCTTCGACAAGGTCAATTGATAAGGACAGACAACACCACAGTTATGTGGTACATCAACAAGCAGGGAGGCACACATTCATACCCTCTATGCCGGATGGCACTGGACCTCTGGAATGTGGCCCTGAGTTACAACATTCAGTTACAAGCAATTTTTGTACCAGGAAAAGAAAACATTCTAGCAGACATATTAAGCAGAACTACCACGGATGCCCACGAATGGATGCTGCATCCGCACATCTTCAAAACCATTACAAGAAAATGGGGACTCCCAGAAATAGACTTATTTGCATCCCCACGCAATCACCAACTAAAGAAATTCTGCACCAGGACGTACCACCCACTTGCTTGGAAGGTGGACTCCCTATCCTTCAGTTGGAAAAACCTGACAGCATATGCATTCCCACCACTTCCTTTGACGCACAAGGTGCTATTGAAGATCAAAGAGGACCGTCCAAGGATCATTCTGATAGCTCCAGACTGGCCAAGGCAACATTGGTACCCATTACTGAGGAGCATGTCTCGGGAACAAATATGGCCCCTGCCCCTAGTTCCCTTGCTGTTAACTCAGAACAACTACAACACCCTGAATCCAAACCTGAAAACTCTGCAGCTGACTGCCTGGAACATTGCATAAGACAAATTAACCCAAATTTATCCCAAAGGGTTAAAGACATTATCTTGGAAGCTCGCAGACCCTCAACAAGGAAAACCTATTCAGCAAAATGGAAAAGATATCTCATTTGGAGTACTACTAAAGGAGAAGATGCGTCTCTGGTAAACATAGACAACATCCTGGAATACTTGGCAGAGCTCTTCCACAAAGGCCTGTCCTATTCTTCCATTAAAATCCATGCATCAGCTATTTCAGCAGAATACGACCTGGATCCTCCAGTCTTTTCACATCCTCTGCTCAAGCAGTTTCTGAGAGGAATTAAAAATGTAAAACCACCTAGGAAGCCACCATTACCTGCATGGGACTTGAACTTTGTGCTAGAAAAATTGACACTTCCTCCTTTCGAACCAGCAGCAACAGCAGAATTGCAATACATATCATGGAAAACTGCTTTCCTGCTGGCAATCACATCAGCAAGAAGGGTGTCTGAGCTACAGGCATTAATGGCAGTACAGCCCTTTCTGATCTTCCATCAAGATAGTGTCCATGAGAACAAATCCTACTTTTATGCCTAAGGTGGTCTCCAGAGTGTCTTTAAATCGGGCTATCCACCTACCTACATTCTTCCCCAACCCACAGAACAGGGGAGAAAGACTGTTGCATACCTTGGATGTACATAGACAATTACGCTACTACCTGGACAGGACCAAGGGCAATAGAAAAACTGACCAGCTACTGGTAGCATATGCAACAGGAAGGGAAGGGAAAGCAATTTCAAAACAGGCAATCTCTAAGTGGATAGGAAATTGCATTAGATTTTGTTACTCCTACCATGGAAAGAAAACTCCAGAAAACATCAGGCCTCACTCTACAAGAGCTACAGCCACTACCACAGCTTTTCTACGAGGAGTGGCTACCAAAGACATTTTAGAGGCTGCTACTTGGAGCTCCGTGCATACATTTGCCAAGCATTATAATTTACCTTTATACTCTAGATCCCGAGCAGGTTTTGCCACTGCTGTTTTGCAAGGGATCTTAACTACACCATAATTTTATTTTTTCCTCCTCCCCCAGTTTGGCTATGGTATTCTACCCATTTGTAAGGACTGCAGATGCATCCTTGAAGGACATAGTACAGTTTTGTACCTACCATAAATGTAGATGTCCGATAGGAATGCATCTGCAGTCAGGATTACCCACCCTCCTTCCCCTCTGTGGTACTCCTAGGGTATTTGCCCCTCTTATAGCTAGCTGGGGGAATCTATTATGGTGTATTTGTTTGTATATATGTACATACATGCTTATCTTTTGTTTGTTCTCTAATATTTGGAATCATTGGCATTTATCCAAATTTAGCCTTCCTAGAGGGCACCTGGCATCTGGGGCAAGAAACACTGAGGAAGATGGCGTCGGCTGATGCCTTTATACCCGAATAACTGCAGCAATGCCATCGGGTGAAGTGCGACACCAGCCGATGCCAGACCCAGACTTTGGAATCCGGCCGACCGAAGGGCTGCCTGACGACAGGACAACCCATTTGTAAGGACTGCAGATGCATTCCTATCGGACATCTACATTTATGGTAGGTACAAAACTGTACTTTCTCCTTAGCTATGGTTGCTATATTTTATTTGAAGTTGCCTTATACAATTTTACAATTTGTCTTATTTGTTTGTCCAAGTAGATGAGGGGTGTTCTTCCAGTGCTGGAACCTCTCATTTTTTATTCTTAGACAGTGACTTCTTCCTCTTGTTGTATAACTTAATGCTAGATGTCCACCAGGGAGGCTTTTTTTTTTTTTTTTTTTTTTTTTTTATCTTGTTTTGATCCTATCAGGTACAGCAGTGTCATTACATCTGTACAAGTGATTGTACAGAGAGCATTTGTGTATACCTTAGTATAGTTGTCAATGCTATTTCTGGGAAAAGGAACTTGGAAATTATTTATGCCATCCCTTAGGAGGGTATAATTAGTGATGTTGAAATGTTTTAGCCTGACTTCACCTAAGAGGGTTTCAGGTGTTACAGCTACTTCAAATGTGACTGGTTTGTGATCAGATTTAACTAGTGAGAGTCTTGTATTTGTAGTGGTACAATGGTCACCCATGTTGGTGAGGACCAGGTCAAGAATATTTGAGCCCCTTGTGGGATTGCATACTATTTGTTCCAGGGCATTAGTGTTAACAATGTCCAGGAACTTTTGTGCAATAATGTTGGTACTCGTTTCCCAGTCAATGGAGGGATAGTTAAAATCGCCCATGACTGGAGTGTTTGGTTGTAATTTGATTGACTCAAGTAGGTCCAAATAAGTAGTGTGGGTATCATGGTTCATTGAAGGGGGCCTATAGCTAACGATGACTTGAAGGGGGGGGGGGTCTTACTCAGTTGAACTTGGAGTAACTCCATGGAGTTTTCCTGTCTATCCACTCTAGAGGTGTATGTATTTGATGAAGATAAATGATACTCCTCATTTGGTTCTCACACATTCATTTTGTGGTCTGAAAGTGTGGAAGGTATTGTAGCCTTGCAAGGCCAGGGTACTCTCTGTGGCCCCAAACCAAGTTTCTGTGAATGCACAGACATCAACATCCTCCAGGGAGAGGAGTGCTTCCAGAGAGTGCAGTTTCTGATTAAAACTCCTGGCATGTAGCAGTATAACCTTTAATTTATTTGTGAGTGATATTTTCACGTCGGAAATTTTTATGCCCTCCTGTTTTAATGTTTTAGTATTCTTAACATGAGGGAGTTGCTTGCCACAATGACCCAATGTCAGCCAGTATACAAAAGACTTTTACTACTAGGGGTGGATGGTATGTTGCACGTAGGCTGCTGTCAGACATCGGCCATAAAAGTGACATACACATGCACCATCCTTGGAACTTCTTTGCTGCCAGTCAGGATACTTCACCCGTATGTGCGGTCTGCTTGCCAAAGTGGTTATCAGCTCAACATTTCAGATAACTGCCCCATTGGGGAATCCTTTATTTACTTATTTCATTATGGCTAGGTTTAATGCCATCCAAGAAAGGCAAATGTTCTCATGGACCTCAGATTCCACATAGACAACCACCTGCCATACCTTTTTTGTCTCTGGCCTACCCACAACCACAGATCTTGATCAGTCGACCACGCCTTTGTGCCTAAAACTTTGAGAAGTAGAGTAGCTTTCCTGTCCATTTATTTAGAGAATCAGCACCAGAAACTCTTTGTGAAGAGCCCTATGGAGGGTTCCACAGGGCCTGAGGCAGAGTCAGTCGTGAAGTGGAAGGCCAAGAAGCCTAGGCCTGAAACTTCTGCTGCACCTCCGGTGCTGGACTTCACTGCCAAAGCATTTTCTAGCCCAGAGAAATACTCAGCCCCTACATCTGATCCACAGGCTGAATCTGTAATGGAGGCTGCCTTGGATCAGGATGATAGCACTTCCTTGGAGGTACCGCAGGTATCCAGTACTGATGCCCAGGGGGAGCGTAGACTTGTGATCACAGAGTGCCCTAGGAAAATTTCCCAAATTTTAGTTAGGGAGGATGTGGATTCTAACATCATAGAAACCAGGCCTACGTCTGGTCCACCAACTACATGCTAAAAAGAAACAAAAAAAAACAAAGCATTTATTACCACTTTCTGATCCACTTCTGGATTGGAAAAAATTTACACAGGGTGTTTTTAATGCCCTCATGTCTCTTAGGCCTACTCCTGGGGTTTCAGTCCTGGGTTCACCCTGGGTTACCTGTCTACCAAAAAGGGTCAGGGAAGAGGCTTCTTCCATGAAGGAACAGTCCTCTGAGGATGAATCTTTAGCTTATTAATCTTAGATCCTCTCCCACTGTATTATGCTTCCTTGGAGGAGCACTCCAATGGCAAAGACACTGCAATGGAGGAAATTACCTTCAGTGAGACATTAGGTAAGACGAGCGAGCATTTCAGATGGGAAAGCTGTCGGATATCTGAGGTCCAAAAATGGTACTACAAGCTACTTCAAATCGACACTCCTAGTCTCTCAGCTGTTCCTCCAGTCCTCTATGCCTTCTTGGCCATTTTTGCATCTTCCAGTAAAGCCCATGACTCCCAGCCCCTGCACCTAAGAAACCAGACAGATCCTACAAGATGGTTGAGGACTGTAAGTTCTTGTTCAAAAGCCCCTTCTGCTGACCCTTCTGTCATCACTGTGGCTTCTTATAAGGCCTCTAGGTTGCTTCCCTCCATCACCATGCTTTCCTCTGACAAAGACAGCAGGCATATCGAGAGGTTGGGCAAAAACTTATACTTCTACCACTCTCACAATTATGGCTATAAATTATCAGACGCACATGACTAAATATACCTTGGAACTCATCCCAGCTTTCAAAGATTGTTTCTGATATGCCAGACTCGGAGCATACATCTTTGGCATCATTCCTGATTTGATCTTCCTCTCAAGTGGCCTGACATTCCATAAAATGTAGCTACAATGCTGTGGAGGCTTCAGCTAGGGCAGCTACCACAGGCTCAGAACTGAGAAAACTTGTGATATAATTATATAAAGTAAAACTGGTTTCCCTCATAGTAATAACATGTATTTGATAGAAAAATGTATATAATTTGGTAGAACTGTTTCTTTAACAGTAACAGAGATTTGGTAAAACTGCTTTCTATCAGAGTAACAGTGTGATATTTTTAGAAATAGCAGTAACAGCATCTGCAAGTACAGAAAAGTAGTATGTATCTGGTTATAGTAACAGAATGTACTTGTGTGGAGCGAAAAGTATTGTACTTCTGAATGTTTTTGTAACAAATGGTATTGACTATAGAGGTTTGCTGAAGTGTCATAAGCAGTTGAATGCATGTATACAGATATTCAAGTGAATAAACCTGCTAAAGGGAACTGGCTAACATGGCAGAAAAAGTTAGACTATCCTGTCAATGGAAGAACATTTTGGCATGCTAAGGAACCAGTTTTATCTAGATGAGATAAAAATACAGACAAAGAATGATTCAATACAGGAAAAGATATAGGCAAATAATGATTCAATACAGGAGAAGAATGTTTCATCAAAGACCAAGTTTGTAACCAGATACAAGTGACTGTAAAGAACTGTCTCGTGGACATTTATGAGTCATCTGAAGAAGTGCAATGTATTTGACAGTAATCAGTGTTGTAAAGAAAATGTAAAAATCTTGACTGTAGTGTTTGGTTGGCTTGTTTCAATAAACCTTTCAGTAAGTACACAAATACGGTATCTTAGTCTGTGTAACCTGTTAATTAAGTTCTACAATTTGCTTAGCTGAAACTACAATCTCTAGAGAGGACATTAAATCCAAACTCATCAGCCCTGTTTGGCCCTTGTGCTGCAGAATTATTCAAAACCTTACAGAAGAAGGGAAAATAGATGCTGGAACTGAAACTCATCATGGTCTCCCTTGTACCAAAATTCCAAAGGAATTATGCTTCTATGCCAATGTTTGTTAGAAGGCAGTCATGGCCTTCTCCATCTAAGTCAAAAAAGTCTGGCAAGAGACCTCAGCACCTTAGGACTCCACTGCAAACTTCACCTCAAAAACGGTCCTTTCTAGACAGACCAAGTTCCATCTGACTGGACACCAAACATTCCCCCTTTCCCTTTCCTTTCCAACTTGAGAAAACATAACACAGGATGCCTGGGTGGTGGTCATCATAAAAAAGGGCTACTTCATGGTATGGAATTCTCTCCCACCCTTCAAGGGCATCCCTCAGCCTCCCAGAGACCAACCGACATGTTTCCCAATGGTACCACAAGTCTTGCTGGATCAAGGCACCATCCAAACAAAGGGGGAAAGGGTTCTATTAAAGGATGTTTTTGGTACCAAGGAAAGAGGGCCATGGAGACCCATCCTCGACCTCTCCTACCTCAACACCTTCCTGAAAGTACCCACATTCAGAATGCTAACCTTGCAAACTCTTTTTATTTCCCCTTGTTCATCCCACAAGCCTACATGGCTTCCATAGACATAAATGATGCTTACCTACACATCCTCATTAATCCCAGCTACAGGGATTTCTTAGGATTCTCTGTGGCTTCTTGGCAGTTTCAGTTATCTGGCTTGCCTTTTGGTCTATCTACCGCCCCAAGGGTATTGACAAAATGTCTAGCCCCAGTAATTGCTTACTGCAGATTCCAAGGCATTCAGGTCTTCCCATACCTGGACGACCTTCTCTTTCAAGCAATCAGTGCAGGAGCACTGGAAAGCAATCTAAGCACCGCCATTTCCATCCTACAATCTCTTGGTTTCAAAATAAACTACCAGAAATCTGCTTTTTTTTCCTATCCCAGGACCAGACATTTCTGGAATGCAGGCTACAAGCAGACCTTATGAAAGTCTGTCTCCCCACTTAGAAGACTAAGGAGCTCATTTCCTTTTTCCAAAGCCTCATCCCACTGCCAGGACCTTTCGTCAGAACCCTGGCTTCATGGCATCCACCATCCCAATGATTCCCCTTGCAAAACTACATATGAGGAAACTAGAATGGTTCCTGAAACTAATGTGGATGCAACATGCACACCACCTAGAATTCCCAGATGTCCTTCAAGAATGCAACTGCAGTCCTTACATATGGGTTGTCCTGCCTCAGGCAGCCCTCGGTCGGCCGGATTCCAAAGTCTGGGTCCGGCGTCGGCTGATGTCGCCTCCACCCCGATGTCAGACCGGCCGGGGTATAAAAGCATCAGCCGACACCATCTTCCTCAGTCTTTCTTGCCGCGCAGTGCCCGAAGCAGAAGCAGTTCGCAAGTGCCGGTCGGCCAGCTCCTGTGTTTTTCGTATCTGAAGTCATCAAAAGGCTAAGTACCCCATTGGGGAACCTTTTCTTGCCTCAGCCGATGTCAGAAAAATCTGAAAAAGTTAATTGTTTGTCTTGTGGTAAACAAATACCTCATAAGGACTTCCATTCTTACTGCCTCCCCTGCCTTGGCCCAGACCACGACGTCTCGGCCTGTGCTGCCTGTGCTTGCTTCAATAAGCGCACACTCAGGCGCCGGGCAGAGTTTGCTGAAGACTTTTTTGGAGATAAATTCTCTTATACCATGCCGTCGGAACAACCGACACCTCATATTTCCAAAAAGCGGAAAGACCGGGACCGACATTCTCGGCCCGCGACTTCCACCGACTCCACACCAAAAACTACCGCGAGTGCATCGGTCTCTTCTGAGACGGTTGTTCCACCGCTCCGGACTGATGACACCGCTTTACCGATCACTCCGGCCCTGGAGACTGTGCCGGTTGTTGATTTTCCTCCAGAAACTGAAACCCAAGATTTGCCTGAGACCATACCGGTGGACAAGGTTACTCCTGCACGTGGGGCAGCTAGGCCCCCTATGTCTATCAAGGCCTACACTCATGCTAAGGCTGCCAGCCAGGCTAAGTCTCACCCTCCTAAAGCTTTGCCTCAGCCCACTACTGATAAGCAAATCATGACTTTAGCTGCAGATTTAATTTTCTTAATCAGAGGCTCCCAGGCCCATCCTGACAGAGGTTCTTAGCCACCTTCAGACAAAAGGCCTAGGGTTGAGAATACAGACACCCTTTCTTCAGATGAAGCCTCTGGTGACGCTGATCACTCAGATACCCAGGAAGAGTCCTTCCAGGCCTACGAGGATTCGGATGCGGAGGAATCTATCCCTTCTGCCTCTCCTCCTGAGGATATTTCTTTTGGGGAAATTCTTCACTCCATGAGAGAGCATTTTAAGTGGCAAGGTCAGGAATTCTCCGACTCCAGGAAACGGCTTCGTACCTTTCTTAAGCTTCCCCAACACAGGCCTTTAGCTATCCCTCCAGTGTTAGATGTACTGGATGATGTGTACTCGGACTCAAGTGCTTCTCCTGATTCTCTCCCCCCTGCTCCTGTCAAGCCGGACAGATACTACAGGGTTCCTGAAACTCACAAGCATTTCTTTAAGGCCCATTCTGTAGACCTAGAAACTATTTCCCAGGGGCCCAAAGGGGTGGCCACATCCACGGCCAAAAATCCTTTACCCACAGACAGGGAAGCTAGGTCCCTAGAGAGGTGGGGCAAAAAAGTTTATACCTCAACCACTCTTGCCATGAGGGCCCTTAATTGCCTTTTTCATATGTTTCAGTATCAGGATTTCTTGATGGATGATTTGCAGAAAAAGTTAGCCTCTCCTGAGCCTTTAGATAGAAAGGCCTTGCAGGATTTGGTCCATAACACACAGCAGGTTAGCAATCATTTTCTTCAGTGTGGTTATGATGCATTGGAAGCTTCATGTAGGGCAGCTATGACAGGGGCAGTCATACGTAAACATGCATGGTTAAAAGAACAGGCATTGCCAAATCATGTTAAAGTAAAGCTTCTAGATGCACCTCTGGAAAAGCACAAGCTATTTGGTGCTAATGCTCAGGATGTGTTGAAATCAATTGAGGAAAAGGCTAAATCAGTGCAAACAGTCAAGGATTTCCTCCAGGTTCAGCAGGAATTGGCCTTCTAAGAATTGGTCGTTTCCGGACACTGACAAGTTTCAAAGGGGAAAAAACAGGCGTGCCCGAGGAAGAGGGCAATACAGAGGCTCCTACAGTGGACGCCAATGCCAACCAACTAATCAGAGAGGTGGCGCAGGGACTTCCCCTGTGCCACAGGGACAATCACAATGACTTGACTTTGACACCGCCGACCAAGGCTCAAAGAGAAGCACCTTTAGGCGGAAAATTATCCTTATTTTCAAAAAATTGGCATATTTTAACAAAGGACAAATGAATTCTGGGCATAATAGACCAAGGCTACAGGTTCCACTGCCATACTTTACCAACAAGACAAGCCATACCAAACCTGCCACAAAATCAAAGGGCAGAGGCATTCGAACAAGTTTCAAAGCTGATACAAATCAAAGCAATAGAAAAGGTTCCTCCTCAGGAACAAGGCCAGGGATTTTACTCAAGACTGTTCCTTGTTCCAAGAAAAGGAAAGCAATGGAGGCCTATACTGGACTTGTCCGCTCTAAACACTTTTCTCATTGTACCAAAATTCAAAATGCTGACGCTACAGCAACTCCTTCCCATGCTGGGCAAGGGGTCTTGGCTGGTTACTCTGGACCTCAAGGAGGCATACCTGCATGTCCCAATCAGACACAGTTGCAGAAGATACCTCAGATTTCTTGCAGGGTCAGAGCATTATCAATTCTCAGCATTGCCTTTTGGCTTACCTTCTGCGCCCAGAGTATTCACGAAATGCCTGGCATCAGTAATTGCACACTGCAGACTCCAGGGGATACAAATATACCCTTACCTGGACGACTGCCTTATACAAGCGGACAGCAAACAAGCCTTGACAAAAAACTTGAATTATGTCATTCACTTACTACATGCTTTGGGATACACAATCAACTTACAAAAATCAAGACTACTGCCATCCCAACAAATAATTTTTCTAGGAGCCAAACTAGACACAGAATCACAAATGGCTTACCTCACAGAAGAGAAGCAAGAACAATTACCACATTACTTCAAAAGCCTAGCAAAGCTCACCCAGATGACTGCAAGGAAAATCCTGCAGGCCCTGGGTTTCATGGCATCTTGCATTCTACTAATTCCACTGGCAAGACTACACATGAGAAAACTACAATGGTACCTAAAAAGTTTATGGTCTCAACACAGCCACAACTTAGAAGCAATTATCCCACTCATTCCATGTCTACAAAGGGAATTTTTGTGGTGGGCCCAAGCAAGCCAGTTAAACAAAGGTATGCCTTTCAACAAACCTCAAACAAGCCAAACCATTACAACAGACTCCTCAGACCATGGATGGGGGGCGCACATGGAGGGCAGATGCATTCAAGGGCAATGGGCCCCCCAGGAAGTACATCTACACATCAGTCAAAAAGAGATGTTAGCAGTGATTCATGCAATCGAGGCCTTCAGAAAATATCTTCAACAAGGTCTCATCTGCTAATAAAGACAGACAACACCACTGTTATGTGGTACATAAACAAGCAGGGAGGTACTCATTCTTACCCCCTTTGCAGACTAACAATGACTCTTTGGGAAAAGTCCCTGAAACTGAACATACAGCTGCAATCCCAGTTTGTTCCGGGCAGGGACAATGTTCTGGCGGACAGTCTAAGCAGAAACATCCTGGACCCGCACGAATGGATGTTGCATCCAGACATTTTTGCACAAATAACTCATGCATGGGGAAGGCCGGACATAGATCTCTTTGCCTCCCACCTCAATCATCACCTGAAAAAGTTCTGCTCGAGGACACACCATCCACAAGCCTGGAGAATAGATGCCCTCTCATTCAGCTGGAACTCTCTAACAATCTATGCATTCCCACCTCTACCATTAATGACCAAGGTGTTACTGAAGATCAAAGCAGAGCAACCGAAAGGCATCTTAATAGCTCCAGATTGGCCAAGGCAGCACTGGTACCCATTACTAAGGAGCATAGCTTGCACAAAGCCGTGGCCCCTGCCTCAATGGCCTCTACTCTTGACTCAACACAATTACAGGACGGTTCATCCCAACCTGCAAACTCTGCAGCTGACAGCTTGGAGGGTTCCATGATTTCTCCCCATATCTCTCTCTCCAAGGAAGTTCAACAGATATTATTGGAAGCACGCAGACCTTCCACCAGAAAGACTTATTCAGCCAAATGGAAAAGATTCAACATCTGGAATACCAACCGGGGACAGGATGCATCAGTAATGAGCATCCCACAGATACTGGAATACTTGGCAGAAATGCTGCATAATGGACTTTCCTATTCCTCCATAAAAATACACGCTTCAGCAATTTCAGCAAAATACAACACTGATCCGCCTGTGTTTTCACATCCTTTGCTAAGACAATTTCTAAGAGGGATAAAGAATATCAAACCTCCCAGAAAACCACCAGTGCCTGCATGGGACCTCAACTTCTTGTTGGAAAAATTAACTCTTCCTCCTTTTGAACCAGCAGTATCTTCAGAATTGCAATTTCTCTCCTGGAAAACAGTTTTCCTGTTGGCAATTACCTCAGCAAGAAGAGTTTCGGAGATACAGGCCCTCATGGCAGTACCTCCATTCCTCTTTTTTCATCAGGACAGGGTTTCTTTAAGAACCAATCCTTCTTTTATGCCAAAAGTGATATCCAGGGTGTCTCTAAATCAAGCAATTCACCTGCCTACTTTCTTCCCCAATCCTCAAAATAAAGGGGAAAAGCTACTGCACACTCTGGACATACACAGACAACTACGCTACTACTTGGACAGAACAAAGGCCAACATAAAGTCTGATCAACTGTTTGTAGCATACGCTCCTGGAGTGCAAGGAAAGGCAATTTCCAAACAAACAATTTCAAAATGGATTGGATATTGCATCAGATTCTGTTATTCTTTCCATGGAAAGGGTGTGCCAGCCAATATCAGGCCACACTCCACCAGAGCTACAGCCACCTCCACAGCCTTCCTAAGAGGGGTGGCTACAAAGGACATTCTAGAAGCTGCTACATGGAGCTCCGTGCATACATTTTCCAAGCACTACAACCTGCCTTTATATTCCAGATCCCGAGCAGGCTTTGCTTCGGCAGTCCTGCAGGGCATTTTAGCTACACCATCCTTATCTTAGAGCCTACCACCCCAGCTTGGCTATGGTATTCAACCCATATGTAAGGACTGCAGTTGCATTCTTGAAGGACATAGTACAGTTTTGTACCTACCATAAATGTAGATGTCCGATAGATATGCAACTTCAGTCAGGTTTTCCCTCCCTCCTACCCCTCTGTGTATTGGGTCCACTTCCCTTCTTTTATACTTAGCTGGGGATATCTGTTATGGTGTATCTGTTTATTGCTATTGTGTGTGTCTGGAAATTTTATCCAGTTCTAAATTTAGCCTTCCTTGGAGGGCACCTGGCATCTGGGGCAAGAAACACTGAGGAAGATGGCGTCGGCTGATGCTTTTATACCCTGGCCGGTCTGACGTCGGGGTGGAGGCGACATCAGCTGACGCCGGACCCAGACTTTGGAATCCGGCCGACCGAGGGCTACCTGAGGCAGGACAACCCATATGCAAGGACTGCAGTTGCATATCTAACTGACATCTACATTTATGGTAGGTACAAAACTGTACTTTCCCATTCTCCCTTGTCTGAAGAGTAAAATTACCTGGTGGATTCAACAGCTAACTGCCAACCCAGGTCTCCCACTCCATCCTTTACCACCTGTCCAGGAGATGTTCACAGATGCCTGACAGAGGATGGGGAGCAGCTTTTGGCTCCATAAAAGCACAAGGGACCTGGTCCTCCTCTCAAAGAAGGGAACACATCAATATAAAAGAAATGAGGGCACTCCTGCTGGCTCTTCAGACCCTCTAAAACTTTACACAGACAGCATGACAGTTTGCTTCTGTATAAACAAACAGGGAGGGACAAAGTCATACTCTTTTGCAGACTAGCTCTGCAAGTCTGGGAATTGGTTGTCAAACTTCAAACTCCCCTCCAGTCAGAATGTAGTGGCAGACATTGAGCAAGTCCGAAACGCAATCCCACAAATGGATGCTTCACAGGGAAGTGTTGCTAGACATTGTCCACAGATGGGGGTACTCTACAAGTAGACCTTTTTGCCTCCTCATTGAACAGACAGCTTCCACGATTTTTGCCAGAAATCCTCATCCTCTGGTATGGAAGGTGGATGCCCTCTGCTTTTCATGGAAGTGGATGTGTCTGTATACATTCCCTCCCCTTCCTCATTCCAAAAGTCCTACTAAAGATTCAGCAGTACAAACCAAGAATCTTGATTGTGACTCCCTTTTGGCCAAGACAGCATTGGTTCCCCTTGCTCCTGCATTTAGCCAAAGGCAATCGCCACAAGTTACCCCACAGAGTGGACTTTCTTACACAACATAAAGGAACTCTAATCCATCCCCACTTGTCTACCATTCAGCTGACATTGTGGGTGATAGTCTTAATTCCTTTCAGAGGACATGCTCAGGGTTCTCCAAGAGGCCAGGAAACCCAATACTAGAAAATCTTACCCAAATGAAAGAGAGATTCAATTTAGTGTCTTTCCCAAAACCAGAGCCCACTGACAGCGGAATTACCTCTGATTCTCTCTTACCTGTGTGAATTACTAGATGCTGGCTTAACTTAACCTTCAGTCAAAGTGCACTTGGCTATTTCTGACTGTCTGCCTCTGTCTCCACTTTTAGCTTCTATATTTGAGGTTAAATGATTCTTAAAAGGTGTCCTTCACATAAAACCCTTCTGTTGCACCTCCCTGGGATCTTAAATTTGTATTATAGAAGCTGACCCTTGCTCATTTTGAGCCAACAGCTTCTGCATCCTTGAAATTTTGCTCCTGGAAAACTATTCTGCTGCTTGCACTAACCTCAGCCAGAATGGTTTCTGAACAGGCCCTAATGGCTTCCCCTCCTTTCTTGGTGTTCTACAGAGACAGAGTGTCTCTCTATACCCGCCTTACCTTTATATCTAAAGTGGTAAATGAGTTAACCCTCAAACAGTCTATCCATTTACCTACCTTTTTCTCCACTCCACAGAACTCTGCAGAGAGCATTTTGCACACTTTGGATGTGCACAGACAGCTTAGGTTCTATCTTAACACGACAAAGGATATCAGGAGATCAGGCCAATTATTTTCATCATTTCACCCTAGAGCTTTAGGGTGACTACTTCCAGCTGGATTTCTAAAGCCATTTCCTTCTGATATGAGCAGTATGGAAAAAGGAAAGAAATTTTTTTAAACCCCCCTGAGCATAAACCTCTTGCCATTTCTCCAGTCTTAGAGGTAGTGGAAAATGTCTTGCTGGAGTCTTCCTTACAGCCAGATCACCTTCTCTCTGCCCCTCAGAAACCTAATAGATTGTACAGAGTTCTGGATTCCCACAGACATCTTCAAGAACTCTGTAGCAAACTCGGAAGTGATGGCTCAGGGTCCTAAGGGAGCTAAAGCTATTTTTTTCCAAAAATCCTCTACCAACTGACATAGAAAACAAAGCCTTGGACAGGTTTAGAAAGAAAGTCTACACATCTGCTACACTGGTCATGAGGGCTTTAAATTGCCAGTTTCAAATGGTGAAGTATCAGGAAACCATTTTAGACAAAATGAAACAAAAATTGGTGGGGATTGAAAATAAGGCCCTCTTGAAGGAACTGCTAGACTTATGTAATTCTTGTTGTCAAGTAGCTAGTACTTGCAGTGTGGCTATGATTCTCTATAAACTTCAGCGGGGCAGCAGCTGCAGGATGTGTCATTTGCAGAAATGTCTGGCTGAGGGAACAGTCTCTCCCTGAACATATGAAATCCAGTTTCTTGCTCCTTTGAACCCAGATTTCCTTTTTGGCCCCAAGGCTGAAGCAGTGCTGAAGAAGATGGAGGATATGGCCAAGTCCATGCAAATGGTCATGGATTTTCTTCAGGTTCAAACTCCTCACTTCAGCAGCAATTACTCTACCAAGCACTGGTCCTTTCCAGCCTCCCAGTTTAAGCCTAGACATAGGAGATCTCATAGTGAGAGGAGTGAAATGCAGCACCAGTGACCAAGACAGTGGCAAAAAGACCCCAGTAGGCCTGTGGGATCCCGTCAAAAGGAACCCAGCAGGGAGCAGTCATAATTCTTCCATGAGACTCCTTTTCCCCCTCCCTTCAAGTCCTTTCCCCTAACCCCCCCCCCCCCCAGCCTCGGAGAATGGCTGACCCTCTTCTTAAACAATTGGACTCTCATTACCAGGGATCAATGAGTACTGAAAGTCTTAAAAAGTGGTTACAAACTTCACTTCAAACAACTTCTGATTTGATCAAGCTTCCCAGATATTCCACCAAACTAACAAAGGCCTTAAAGCAAATACAGCTCCTGTGCACCAAAGTCTCTGTGGAAACCGTAACAAATGCATTATAAGGAAAGTACTCAAGGCATTTCTTTGTCCTCAGAAATGAGAGTACCTGAAGGCCTATTCTGGACCTGTCCAGACTCAGCATATTTTTGCAGGTACCAAAATTCAAATCTGTAACCCTTCAAAAACTGCTGCCCATGATTTCACCCACCGCTTACATGGTAACCTTAGATGTAAAGGATGCATACTTCCACATTCCCATAGAAAAATCTCACAGGAGGTTCTTACACTTCAGAGCCAGGTGTGAGTCATTATCAATTCTGTGCTCTGCCTTTTGGCTTGTCTACTCCACCTAAGGTTTTCACAAAATGCCTAGCCCCAGTGATAACCTTCAGCAAGTCAAAGGGTGTTCAGATTAACCGCTACTTGGATGACTGCCTTATTCAAGCAACAGACCTAGAAAAACCCAAAGCAGATCTGCTTTACACCCAAGAGATCCTGGCTTCTCTTGGAGTCACCATTAGTACCCAAACATCTCAGACCACCCCAGCAAACAGGATTGTGTTCCTGGGGACTTTGTTAGACTACTCCCTTCAGAGAGCCTTCACCCCTATGGACAGGGTTACCTTTCTAACTCTGTGCTTCCAAAAGCTCCTTCTCAGGAACTACCTCACTGCCAGAGAGTTCCTCAGAACTCTGGGTTACATGACCTCTTGCATCTTCATGATCTCCCTGGACAGACTCCATATGAGAAAGCTAAAATTGTACCTCAGAAAGGTGTGGTGCCAACATTCTCAACTCCTCAGCTTCAGGGTGAAATCTGTCTTAGGAAAGAGTTTGCCTGGCGGGCCCAAAGCTGCTACCTCAAACTGAGGTTTCCTTTCAGGTTTCTACCTCAAGTTCAGGCTCTGACAATGGATGTTTCAGAAATAGCCTGAGGAGCACACTATAACAACTTAGACTCAGAGCAGTGGGACCCCCAGTTCAAGAACAAACACATCAACCTAAAAGAACTGATGCAGTCCAAAAAGGTCTGATTGCCTTCAAAGATGAATGGAAACCAGGATTGTACTTAGTAAGGAGACACTGCCAAGGTTATGTGGTATATAAACAAGCAGGGGGGACTCGCTCTTACTATTTTTGCTACTTAGTCATGGATCTTTGGGAAACTGAAAACTCCATAGGCTCACACCTCATGGCTCAGGACCTATCATGAGAAACAAATCAACTGGCAGATCACCTAAGTAGGAGCCTGTCAGACCATCATGTGTGGCAACTGTACTGGGAAGTTTTTCTTAGCATCACCAAAGAATGGGGTGTGGCAGAGAGAGACCTTTTTGCCACAAAGAAAACACACCCTTGAAAAAGTTTTGCGCAAGGCCCAATACAAATACAGCCTAGAAGACAGATGCCTACTCTGTCCATTGGAAAGTCCTTTACCTCTCTGTCTACCCCCCAATAGCCTTACTCCCCAGGGTACTGTTGAAGATGAGAAGAACAAGGGTTATTCTAGTGGCCCCAGATTGGCCAAGGCAACACTGGTATCCTCTAATGCTCAGTCTAAGCAAGAAGGAACTATGGCTGCTGCCCAATGAGTGGACCTATTCGCACAGAACAAGGGAACATTCATACACCCCCAAACTGAACACTCTCAAATTGACTTGGATGATTCTTTGACCCCCCCCCCCCCCCCCCCTGGAGGGAAGCATACCTTGACAAACAGGTCCTGGGCTTTCTTAAGGAAGCCAATAGATCTAGCACAATGAAATCTAAATCAGGCAAAAGGAAGAGATTCACTATATGATTTAGACATTATGGACAGAGCTGTCTTCAAGCCCAGATGCCTCTGATTCTTGCATACTTATCAGAACTTTTTTTAATAAAGGGTTTTCTTATTCCTCTATTAAAATAAAAGCTTCAGCAATTTTTGCTTATCTGCCTACTCAACCACATTCACTTCGCTCATCCACTCATGAGGCAGTTTCTGAGATTGTTATTTACATTAGAACCCCCAAGAAGACATCCCAAGGGGGCACAGAAGGTTAATTTCATTATGGAGAAGCTCACCCTTCTTCCTTTTGAGCCAGCTGCCTCTGCAGATATCAAATTCCTGACCTGGAAGACAGCATTTCTGCTAGCCATTAGTTCCACTAGAAGGATTTCCAAGCTTCAGGTCCTTATGTGTGTGGAACTGTTGATCATTTTCCACCCTGACAGTCCTTCTTAGGACCAACTCTTCCTTTATGCCTAATGTGGTTGCAGAGATCTCTTTAAACTGGACCATCCACTTGCCTACCTTCTTTCCTAACCCTCAAAACAAGGGGGAAAAAATCCTCCATACATTGAATGTGCATAGTCAACTGCGTTACTTGGACAGAACAAAAATGTCAGGAAATCTGACCATTTTTTGTGCCCTTTGCCTGTAGCTCTGAGGGCAGACCAGTTTCTAAGCAAACAATCTCCAAATTGATCTCACACTGTATCTTGTGTTACTACAACCATCATGGGACAAAGCCAGGCTGTGACGTCTCATTCCTTTAGGGCTACTGCTCATTTACAGCCTTTCTTAAAGTGGTGGCCACTAAGGACATTTAGGAAGCCACCACTTGGTCCAACATCCTGATGTCAGGGCAGGAAATCACATCAGTTAGGACTGCAACAGTGAATACACTTTAACATCAACATTTATGGTAAGTGTACACAACTGTACTTTTTTTCACTTATTTTCCATATATTTATGTAGAATCAGCATGTTAGGGGAGAATATTTTATTTTTGGGGACTATCATTTTATTTTTTACCTTAGTCTTTTTTTCTTTTTTTTTTTTTTGGTCAGGAGGTTTACAGAATCTCTACCTGTTTTTTTTATTTTGCTTTTGTTTACTGGGTTTGTCCAACTAGGTTTAGTCAAAAAACTGTTTGCAGTGGAGGCCCTGAGAGAAAAGCTCCAGCATATTACAAACATTTTGAAACAGACATTCAATAGTATACATGAATGGACATTAATTCATATTAAACATTAACAATTACTCATACATTTGCTAATTAGTTTACTTTCATATTAAAATGAAGTATTACAATATAAAAGATTATTGTGCATTAGTAGATGTTGGACATTGAGCATTGGAAGAGGTGTATTACTTAGCTAATAAATTATGTACTTAGTGCTTAGAAATTCAAAGAAATGTAGGTGAGGGAAGGAACTAGACAGGGTCAAAAATGTTAATATTGTAGTTAATAGGTGGTCTGTAAGCAGGTTCAGGGACAATTTTATATATACATATATATATATATATACACATAGATGTAGTTATGTACACATATATATACAGATCAGATATAGATATGTACACACACACACACACACACATATATATATATATATATATATATGGATCACATTCACATTGCCTAAAGTACAGTTCTCTGAACCACATTTTGCCGAGACCATAACTCCGAATTTACACTTTTCTGAAATGGCACTTTGCCGAAACAGAAAACAGTTAAACCACATTAACTAATTTTCTCTATTTTTGCAGGCCATGTGGGGGGCTGCACCCCCCACAACCCCTGCTAATTAGATATACTAACTCCGAGATTGCACTGCAGTGACAACAGTATATTTATTCATACATACTGCAGTGTGATCACAAAGTGCCATTTTGTAGAAGTGTAAATTCGGAGTTATGGTCTAGGCAAAATTAAATTTGTGTGGTATATATGAAGACTAGGGTGAGACTGTAGGTCAGATTTTGATGATAAAGGAGCTGAGCAGGATATGCTGTTTGGTGCCTGTATGTGCTAAGTTGGGCCTAAGTTTGAGTGGATGCCACCACTAAGTTTTATGGTTATGGAGGTATGACAGTGTGGGCGGAGGCATTTTTGCTTCATTTTTCTTTGGATAATTGTACTTGAATAGTAGGATATACGAGTGATAATACAGATAGGGCATGATCCGAAGATGAGATTCAGGAGTATTTTGCTTGCTAGACACAATGTTAGAGTTTTAATGGAATTATTAGGGTAGTGGATATTGGTAGGATGTTAAGTGACCAAGTAGGAGAAGAGATACTAGTACAAAGAATTTTAAGAGAAACTTGTTCTTAGGTAAGTACTGGGCTAATTGCTCTTGTGGGACATTATAAACCTAGCCAATTCTCTTATTGTGCTCAAAGTAACCTATCCCATTTGGTTATAGATTGGCTTTACCCATCCATGGTTGATAATACCACAGATAATTTGGGGGGACCCCAACATGGGATAAAGTATTTAGGAGCTGACTCTGTCCATTAGTAGCACAGGAGGCAGTCCTGGGGTAAATTTTCTGTTTCCCATCCATAGGATCTAAGTTGTGCTTGAATATGGACAGGGATGATATTTGTTTTATACGGATGAGGAGTTTGTTCCACAGCAGCAGTATCCTCTGTGAGACATACCTATCCCTCCAAATATTCTTTTAATGTTACAGAAGAGGTTTAGATCCCTTGACTGAGTATTTCTGATACTATTGGACTTGCTACTTTGTAGTAAATCCATCTGTAATGGGTCATAGGATGCCTTGTATACCAGATACAGGTCACCTATTGCAGTCTGTAGGATACTTGGTTCTGAAATGAAAGAAATAGAGGGATTTGAAAGGCTAGGGGGTGAGGATGTAGTTATGATAGGAAGTAGGGATTTATTTGGAAAAAAGAAGAAGCTGGAATGTAGAATAATAGAATTAGATGTGTTGTTCAGGAGGGGTCTCAGTAGGGGTGAATATAATGCAGATCAGTATGAGAAGGAGAAAGGCAGGTAGGAATGATACTATAAGTTAGATGGCCATTGGGAAGTAGGTGAATAGAAGCAGGATGGTTTCTATAATATCAGTAAAGTCGTTTGGGTGAGGTTTAGGGAATTGGTGTCATAGGTGAAAGGAGTATGTAGGCAGTATAATGGTATTGTATAAGTGTAATGGTAAGGTGTGGTGGGTGGGAAATAGAGGGGTAGGGAAGCAAAGCAGTGTGTAGCTGGCTTTTCACCCTTAGGCCAGTTATTACAGAAAGCAAGCAGTTTTAGAGCCGGCCAAGAAACTGAAGGAAAATGGGGAAAACAGTCTGTTAAACATTTGGTTCACCTTCCGAAATACCCACACAAGAGTTGGCCATCCCACAGTTGCAGATGCAAAGGCATGCAGGCAAAGGGCAAGATGGATGCATGTTAGATGGTGCAAGGAGTTCATAATGTGAAGCTTTGGGACTCAGTGTCCTACTTTGATAGCAAGTAGCTGTAACTGTCCAATGCTTCTTCTCCCCCTCCCCCTGAATTACACCCCACCCTTCCAAACTCAGTCTCCTCCTCCTGTTCCTTCCCACCATATGGAAAACAATAGATTGGAGGCCACCTTACCTTATTTGGAGAAAAGTGGGTCCTTCAGATGGTCTTGTCAGAATATGTCTTGTACGAGATGTTTAACTAAGGTCCCATCTGCTTGAGTTAGTGGTTGCTCAGGTGAATGTAAAAGGTTCCATAGCACCTATCAAAAAGAGTAAGGGAAGTCCCTCATTTGCCTTAGACCAATTTCCCCTAGTAGTATAAATACTATCTTGGGTCTACTCTGAAAAGAGGCCACAAGCCTAGTGAGATTAATCTGGTCAACAAAGGATAAATAAATAAATACAATTAAATAAATAAGCTACATATATTCTTCATATTCACTGTTGCAGTAGTGACTGAATTCTTGCCTACAGGAGCCTGATGGCCAGCCTGAGTACCACCGCTTTCATATTCCTCTTCTGGCCCAGCAGGCTCCCTCCGCTAATGGCACCAAGGTATCAGAGGTACATCAGGATGTCATTCTGTTCCATTTTCAGATCTTTCTTGCTTAGTTCAATGATAACCTCATGAGTTGTTTGAGTCATTAGATTGTTGGGTTGGTTTGAAGACCAAGCTTACACATAAGAAGGTTCCCAACAGGCTGCTTATCTTTCAGTATTACTTGCTGACATTGTTGATGTCAGGTACAAGGTTAATCAGGGTAGAAAACAAATACCATTCACAGATTTTTCTCACACTTGTCTTTTTACTCTGTTTCCAGAGCATAACATGCTCAGTTGTCCCCATTGTTCATTCTTTAATAAATGCGCCATCATGTGTAGGTTGGAATCTGTAGAAAAATACCATCTGTTGGTCAAAGCCCACCATAATTTCTGGTGGTCACACTTCTTGCTTTCCCAAGATGAGAAGGGAACATCTGAGAGAGAAGTTGGTTCAGGAGACTAACAAACACTATGTTGGAGTTAAAAAATAAATAAATAAATAATAGGCTTGAGTTTTCCTATGTCAGCGAGGTATTTTTGCAACCCCTGTATCACCTATGGTGTGAACCCTCATGAGGCCAACACTCTGTGAGCCATGTCATATTCTAATTAGCCAGAACAAAAATATTGGTCATTTCCCAGAACTAATTTTCAGGTCTCAGACCTCGGCATGCTTTTTCCCATTTCTGAATGGGGTGTACTAGCCCCATGATGCTCAGGCACTAGGAAGTTGAAAGGGACCGCACTGAAATTTTAGGCATCTTCTCAAATCATGCACCAGAAAAGACCCAATACACTGACTGTTGCTGTCAAGCCCTAACTATTGCTAATTAGATCTTGGTTCCCTTCTACTCTGGTCTCTTCACAGGATCTTTTCAAGCTGAACTTTGATTTTATGGAATTCATGAGATGTAGGCAGCCAATCTTTAAAGAAGCTTCTGTCTTAGGGATTCCCTCTGTAAAAAAAGTAAAAGGGAACATTCTTTCAGGACTCTCTCCTTGACTAGATTTGGCAGAAGACAAAGGAGATAGCTAAAGAACTTAGGAAGGAGACACTTGACTTATTTAACCTTAGCTGCCAGTTTGCCAGACACTCTAGGAAATGCGGATATGATGCAGTTGATGTTTCTTGCAGGGCCATTGCCACATAGTCAGTGGTTAGAAGGCATACATAGTTGGAGACTTGACCCCTTTCGCTCAGAGCATATAAATGTTCCCTGGATACACCTATGGAGAAGGGTATACTTTTTGGGCGTCCTATAGACAAAGTGTCAAAACTAAGGTTAAGAAAACTGTCAAGGAACTGTTTTGTTCTCCACCTTCTAGATATGTTAGAAATTAACTACTAAAAGTTGGCCCTTTCCTTCCAAATAGAACAAAACTAAATGATAAAAAGTGAAGAGAGGAAACATTGGAGATAATTGGCAAAATGACAAAGGAGGCAGACTTACTTTCCCAAGGTCCATGACAACCAAAGACAGCAACTGTGACACTCTAGGGCACCACCAGCCATGCAAGGATAAAACAGAAGACAAGCTGGACTTCTCAGATCATTGAGATGAGTAGTCCAAATTGTGAAAATGGTTACATCCTTCTACCCTTGAATTTCAAAAATAGGCAAGGTTGATGGACATTCCACCTGTGCCAAAAGAACAGCCACATCTGATGCCCTTGCAGAAATGGCACAGGGTGCCAGAAAATTAACAAAAGAAACTTATTTTACTCAAAATTATTTATAGTCATAAATAAATATAGGGCCTTAAAGGCCTAGTATGTATTTTTTTAGGTTAAACAAGTTTTTAATGGTGCCAAAATTCAGGATGCTCTCCTTTCAGAATACCTTGCCTATGATACCCCTACAGGCCCTTAAGATTACATTAAAGCTGAAGGATGCCTACTTGCACATCCCTGTTGAAAAAGGGGGGGGGGTAAACAGTATCTGACATTAGAACAGTGGGATCTTATGCTGCCAGTTCAAATTCGTGTGCTTTTGCATTGTCTACTCCATTTATGTGTTTTAAAAAAAATCTATCTCCAGTAGTAACCTTTTTCCAGACAAAATGAGTTTACATTTGCACTTATCCAGATGGTTGTCTCATCCAGCTAGGAGATGTATAGGACATTGAAGTTCACCAGGACTTGCTTCCTGGATGTGCTACTGGACTCCAACCTCATCCTACAAAGAAAGTCACCTTCTTGGGTACCCTCATGGATTCACCATCAAAAAGCATTCCTGCTACAACAAAATCCTATTTCAAACACAATATTGCAAAAATAAAGAAAATTGCCATTTGCAGCAGGAGTTCAGCCTGGGAATTCCTCAGAGGTGTGAAAATACATGACCTCCTGCATTTTAATAGTCCCCTGGCATGGTTACACATGGAAAGGATGCAGAGGTATTTCAGGAATGGGTGGTGCCAGCATGCAAATTCCCTACAAAAGCTTTCAAAGTGTAGGGAGCCTGGTCCAAATGGGACAGGAAAAAGTATATAAACGTCAAATAAATGAAAGCCTTGATCTTTGCTAACCAGAATCATCACATTTGTATTACTGGGACTCTTCAAATCTTAACAGACAACACCTCTGTCATGTAATAAATCAACACACAAGGGTGCAAAGTCTTGCCACCTTACTATTTATACATTTTTCCTTCAAGTAGTGTACATTCCTTTAGAATTCAATTCAGGACAGATTATCTGAGCAGATTCAAGGCAAACCCTCATTAATGGAAGTTGAACACATGGGTTTTCTACAAATTGTGCATTGTTTTTTTGTCTGCTCTCTGAACAATCAGCTCAGATTATTTTGCTTCAGAGCTCCTTGCAATGACGAATGGACACCTTCTCTCCTGTATTGAAAGAGACATTGCTGTATGCATTTTCCCCCTTTACTGTCATCCGAAGGGCCTTCTTAAGATTCAGAAAGACCATCTGAAGATGCTTTTGGTGACATCCCTTTTTGGCCAAGATAATGCTGTTTTTCCCTTCTTTTCCATCCAAGGGCAGTCATGACATATTACTCCATAGGATGATTTTGCTCACACAACCAAACAACTCTCCAGTCCATCCAAACCTAAAGATCCAGAACATCACAGTGCACATGATAAGGTTTCTAATTGTTTTAAGGTCCTTTACTCTTGAGGATATGCTGCAGGTAATAAAGGAAGCTAGAAAACCTGTTACAAGAAAATCTTATATTACTAAATGGAAGAAATTTTCTATGTGGTGCCACAATAGATGACTGGATCCATACCAAAGAGGGGTACCAGTCATCCTCAAATATTTGTATGAATTGCTTGACTCTGGTTTGGTATATATCTCTCCATCAAGGTGCATTTGTCTGCCATGTCAGCCTGCCTACCAATTGAGCAACATCATTCTACATATTTTGAAGTCAAACAGTTCTTAAAAAAAACATTCTACACATCAGGCCACCAAGAAAATCTGTTCCTTTTCCTTGGTACCTGAACTATTTTCTTGAAAAACTAGCTTTGCCACTGTTTGAACGTTATTTTTCTTCATCTTTAAAATTCTGTACTTGGAAAACAGTATTTCTTGTAGCCTTAACTTCTATAAAAATGGTAAACTACAAGTCTTTAAGTCCATACCCCCTTTTCTAGTCTTTCATAGCAACAAGGTAACCCTCATGACCAACAGTTTTATGCCTGAAGTGGTGACTGAAATGTCTTTGAATCAGCCTATCCATCTCCTGCATTTATTAACAATCTTCAAAATTAAGGAGAAAAAATTCTTAATTTACTAAATGTACACAACTAAAGTTTTTTTTGACAAGACTAAATCTATTAGAAAATCTGAGGAATTGTTCATTTTCTTTGAAAGAAAAATGCAGTCTTCCAGTCTCTAAACAGACCATGTCTATATGGATTTCCCCTTGCAATTTATTTCTGTTATTACTTCCATGGCAAATCCCTCAAAGCTGCATTAAAACACACTAGGGTCTTGGCCCTAGATCTGCACCTGGTCTTCCATGTGCATCTTTAGCAAACATTACAAAACTGATGTTTTTTCTAGAGCCAGAAGAGTTTTTTTTTTCCAGGACCATTATTCAGTAATTACTGGACTCCAGTTCTGTCTTGCAAACTCTATCCAATCTACATAAATGCACTGGGAATCATCCCATCTGTTAGCATTACTGCAACAGTGATCTAATGATGAACATAGTACTGTTGTGTGAGAACCTATCATAACAGCAGATGTTGAATAGATCACTATTACAGTATATGCACCCTCCTACCACCCCCCTTTCACCTTCTTTATCCTAGGATAAGGTGGAATTCCTTTTCCTCTCCATTCCCATTTCCTTTTACTCTTCCCTGAGTCTTTTCTGTTAGAGCATCAGCCTCAGTCTTTTCATGGTGCAAGAAAGCTCTGAGGATTTTTCCAGTCACTGTCAAACCAAAAAAAGTATTTGTCAGCACCAAACAAGTCTTTGCCAATACCAAGCAAATCCTTATGAACACTAAACAAGTATTCATTAATGCAAAACAATTGTTTGTTAATGCCAAGCAAATCTAAAAACAGAGCAATGTATTGATAAGGCAGAAAAGTCACTGCTATTGTTGAACAAGCATCTGATAACACAGAACAGGTATTTGCTGAAAGAGGCATTATTTGTTTGCTAACTGCTTTAGTGCCACATAACACCTATCTAATTCAAAGATAAGAGCTGGAAATTATGTAAAGATATTTGGTGAGTCCAAACCTATATTCAGTAGCCCCCTCTTTGGTAAAATAGGAAAGTGAAGCAGTACATATTCTTTTATGTAATGTACCGATAACATTTTAATAAAGATTTCCGAATATTCTCTGTTACAAAGACCACCCTTTTTTAGTCTTCCAAAAATTTAACCATAAAATAACTGTGGACTGCAAAAACAAGAATGATATCCTGTCAATATTATAGTACTAAACTAAAATATTTGTTTGCAGATTTAATGTTGCATTATCTTTTATCCTGAACCTCTGTAAGATGTTCCATACCCTTTTTGTATTCATTCTTCATAGGTCATAGGTTTGTACTTGACTAACTTCCCTTGTGGGCCATTTTAAGCCTAGCCAATTACTCTATATAAGAATCAAACCCTGTACCTTGTGTCTATAAGGTAAATATCGCAACCATTATGCCAACCTCCTTAAATAAAAAAAAAATTTTCATTGGATTTACAAAAGATGTGCTATCCATTTAGTTGCATTCCCCTTTGGTAATTGCTCTGCAATGCTAATCTCACTGTATTTTGACTTTCTAGTGCTGAAGTCTATACATGAGAGGTTACGAGAACATTAAGTGGCATATGAAGTGTAACGGGTAAAGGTGGTGGATCCTTTGAGAATAGTCATATACGAATGTCATATCCACACACGTTATATGGTCAAATAGTTCACCAAAGTATCAGAACTCATCTCTTCCGTTAATTTCCCAACCGGGGTCATGGTCTATTTGTCCATTTAAAAAAAAATGTTTATCGGTAGTTCTCTCACTTAAAATGTCATTGTACTAAAATTCTTGATAAATGTCAATATAGATTATCATTTGTAACAAACTACTAATATCTTATACACTTCTAGGAAGTGAAATACTGTGCAGTGCCTTAAAATTGTTTGGGTGTAGTGCCACCCCTACTGCTGAAAACAAAAGGGAGCATTGCATTCTAAAAAGTCATTACCTGATTCACAATTATCGTTATTTAATATGACGCCAGTTTGTCTCAGTACTTGCAGGAACTAGTTGGTGCTTTGTCATGCTTTTTTTTTATATACTATATATGTTAGTATGCTATCAGTGTTGTTCTTACTGTTGGGGATTTCATATATTTATGTAATGTATTACATTCAGATATATTTCATCAACAAAGTTTGCACCAAAACATGTCTCTTATGCCTACTTTGATCTATATATATATATATAAGTATTGTTATACTTTGACTCTCTGAATCTACCTCAAGTTGCTGGAAGCCAGTTTTCAAATCTAGTCTACTGAATGCTATAGTGCTATTTAATTCCATAATCCTGTCATCTATTGTGAGCAATGTGTGTGTTTTTCCTCTTTCTATGTTGCCTTGCTGTATGTCTTTGCATTTATGAATTTCACTTAACTGTTTTGGTTTCACAGGAGTTAACTGTATGCGATTCCCATGGAGTAGAACCTCATAAATTTTAATAACGCCCACATCTTACAATAGTTATATTATTCATTCTACTTTCTTATGTAAATGATATATCCTGCGTTTAACCTCTCCAAGTGTTTTTAGTTTCTAATACTGTGATGGGAATGGACCCGAAGTCGGGGTATGATCAGACCTCATGAAATTAGTATTGTTTCACTATTTGATGTTAGTTAAAAGTGCTCTTCTGAGCACCTACAATGTGCCCAGAATTGACGCCTTCTGTAATTCATACGGGGGTTACATGTATTGGTAGCAAATTTAAGTTGTTCTTCTTCTTCTTCTTTTGGCTTTTCCGGTTAGGGGTCACCACAGTGGAACTCCGGTCCACTAATGATTGGCAGTAGATTTTTTTTTTTTTTTGTATGGGTGCCGAGGTGCCAGCTTGACGCCCAACCTTCAATGAAGGCATGCCCATTCAAATTGAAGTACTGTTGTAAATTATTTTTCATTAATCCTGTTGTTCCTGCTACTACTATTGGAACTAACTGGGTTTCTTTCTTCTGCTTTGCTCTCATTTCCACTTGCAAATGCTTGTATTTTATGACTTTGTGTTTCTCTGTATGTAAGACACTATAATCACCGGGTATAGCAATTTCAATGATTAATGGTACTTTTGCTGTTTTTTCATGGACTACTATATAGTGTTTTCTAACATCTATTTTTAGCTGTTGGTAATGGGTAATCCCATGCAATATAAACTTCAACATCCTCTTTAATGCTCTTTGGTTCATGCTCTCAGTGCTTTTCAGCCACTTCTGTATTGTTGTATTTGCACGATCTGCAATGCAGCCGTCATGTTGCATTATTCTGTTTTTCAGTGTATATAGGTCTTCTGCCATGAGCAATGGGATGTGTCACTGTTTCCAGTTCTGACATACAGAACCTGCATTTCTCTGTTTTTCTACATACTCAGTGAAGTTTGTAAACCATTATGTACGTAGTCCACTATCCTGGGCCACCGGCATTAACCCTTCATTTTGTGGTTTCAGTTAATTTCTCCTTAACTATTCCTACATCAAGTCTTCATCAACATAAAGTTTTTTTTTCCCAGAAGATCTCTATACTTGCCACTATATTTGTGGATTTTCCATTTTTTTTTTTCCTTATCATCTGATCCTTTTCCTTATATTCTTTCTTTCTTTTGCTTTTTGGCACATTCAGTTGTTGCCTGACTTTTTTTCTACCTCTGATTTGATTAGCATTAGCATTTAATGTCAGAATGCTTCTGCTAAAGTAAGCAAATATGTCCTCTTAGAATTCTTCTCATGTTTTAAAACTTTCACTATGTATGGGTATGGTGAGGCTAGCAGATATGTATGCATTCCCATGATTGCAGATCTGTACATGTAGTCAGTTTTGAGGTGGCCCATACCTCCTTCAGAGCAGGAATGTATCATTTGATAAGCACAAAATATGTTCTTGTTTTCATGTCCAATTGATTCAGTACCTTAGGAGGCCAGTTAATAACAACAAAATGTATGTTAGAACAGGAAGAGCAAATTGGTTTACAGCCTGGTCTTTTTTCCTAGATGTCAACGTAGTAGATAATATTAGTTTTATTCTTCTGAAGTAGTTATTACTAAGCTTTATTCTCATTTCTTCATATTTTATTGCCAACCCTTCATCTATTTCCAGATATGTATACACTTCCTCACTCATGCTCCTTTAGATCACATTCCAATCTCATGTTGATATTTTCTAGGTGCTGTAGCTTTCCCTTTGTAAATGTTGCTTTTGCACATTTATCAACACCAAAATGCCATTCTTAGATCATATGAGAAAGTTCTAACAATCTGTAGTTGTGCTTTCAGCACCTCATCTGATGAACTATGCAATTTTAAGTCATGCACAACAAGTAGATGAGGTGTCTTTAAACAAGGTTGGTTTCTGGGAGTTAAACTGTAATTATAGCCTTATCTGTTAAGTAAACAGCTTAGTGGGATAAGAGCAAGACAAAGTAACAGCAGTGTCAAAGGATAACCCTAGAATATCCTCTTTTGAATTTTTATCCATGGGATAACAATTTGCCCTCTGCCATGGCTCAGCCACAAAATGGTTTGCCACTGTTTCATAGTTACTGCAGTGTAATTGGTCAATGTAGGGTATATCTTATACCTCTGTAAGCATTCCATTATCCATGAATGTTGAATGTTATCAAATTACATTTTTGTAAGCTAGCTTTGCTTTACTTAAGATTTTTTTCCCTTTTTTACAACTCTATATTATGGCTTTGTTTAGCAACAAATGATCTTTTGTTCCATATGACCTTCTTTTATTACCATAGTCTTACTGGGGGTGTGGAGAGAGAGAGAGAGAGAGGGAGAGAGGGAGGGAGGGAGGGAGAGATGGAAAACCTAGACCCCAGCCTGAGTGTGTTCCCTGTGAGCTCTTAAGGGAAATTGTGCTTGGTGCAGAGAACTGCATCTGGAAATACTGTATCTATTTTTGTTCTAAGTGAATATCCCTCACCGATGTCATTGTGAGGATTCAGTATCCTTGATTACTGGCCCATAGGAGGAACTTATATATATTTTGGAAAAAAAGAAAATATGCAAGATTAGTTTTATGTGAAGGTAAGCTATGAAATGTAGAGTCCTTTGCATTTAAAATCAACACAATCTTATCAGGTGTCTGAGCATCCCACATCCACAAGTGATTAACCTAGCAGCAAGCATTAAACAATCTTTGTACCCTAACAAATTCTCAAAATATAAATCAATAATACAGAATACTAATGACTGCTGTCTGTCGTACTGAATGTGTCTGTACTGTAATTAAATGCCAAACAAGAGAATAGCATATCTATTGCCACTAGTTTAAGAACATACTAATTTTGCAGAGCTAAGGTGCTATTGGACTGAATATGCTAGGATTTTCGTTGCTGTAAGACAATAAGCTGATCGTAAGAATAAATTCATATATTCTGTTCTTGTACCTTTATTTCTGCATAAATGAATGCATTCTACTCTTGTACCTTTATTTCTGCATAGATTTATGCCTTCTGCTCTTGTACCTTTATTTCTGCATAGATTTATGCCTTCTGCTCTTGTACCTTTATTTCTGCATGGATTTATGCCTTCTCTTCTTGTACCTTTATTTCCCTGCCTCCCTATTGCAATGTTAGAAGAGAAATACATTTTTAGTAAGCCACAGCAAAATTTATGGCAAATATTTTTGTCATTAAACCCACACTGTCTGCCAGCAGCTTACAGTGAATGTTTACTCTAGCTTTTGTCATAAGGACTCTTTCATTTTCAGAATAACAAATGAAAATGTCAACGTAAACACCAGCGCAAGAAATTGTGCACATGAAAATGACAATTCTGTTTCTCTATGACACTGTGATTTGACAGCTGAGTTGATTATTTTAAGATGATAATGAGGAGGAACAAACACTCTACAACTCCATATGCTGAGATTTGGGTCCATAAACAAAAAACTTTTTTGGTGTGCCATTCACTGGGTGGTTTTAATTGTATATGTATTTTCAAGAGGCATGTTTATTTGACTTTGAAAAGGCTTTTGATTTAGTGAAACAATGTTATATGTGGGAGTTCCTCACTTCTTATGGTCTCCCTTCATACTTTATTAAAGGGGTGCAGTCCTTATATCATACTTTTATGCATCAGTTGTATTTGAATCTTATACACGCTTCCCATTACAAAGGGGATTGGTAAAGATGACAGCTTTTACCACGCCTATTCTTGATAATTATTGAGCCTTTTGTTCAGTCAATGCACAAGTCACAGCAGTTGTCAGATCAGCATTTGCAGGGAACCCTTCAAAAATTCTTTTGTTTGCTGATAATTCTGTTTTCATGATGGAAAATCAGGTTAAGAACCCGTTTATTTTATTTATCAGTTAAACTCTTGGTATAAGTGACCTGAATTAAAAATGAATGCCAATAAATATGAACTCTTTTTATTAAATGTTACAGCTAAAATATGGGATTCAAATAATCCCATTATATTAGTACTGCTCCCCCAAACTACTTGGGATTTGTTTAATACCAAACTTATTAAGTATCGTAGAATTTAACCAATGGGATGTTTTTTATGTCACTAACCATGTTTGGAACCATTTGAAATTCCCTGTCTTCATCATCTTTATATTTTCCATTTGCATAAGATGATTTCTAAATTGTGGGGTTTAGCTTTTCAGTTTATCTATTTATTTGTTTATTCTTTATCGACCAGGTTAGCCCCACTAAGCTAGCAGCCTCTTTAAAGAGGGAGACTTGAGGTGGTATTTATACCGTTAGGAAAAATTTGGCCAGGGCATCTGGGAACTTTCCGTAATCTTTGCAACAGCTATATGATGCTGGAGAGCTCCTACAGCAGCAAGGAAGATGCCAAAGGGAAGCAGCAGCACTGTGGAGGAGAGAAAAGCTATAGGGAGTTTGGAGGTAGAAACTGAGAATTTGGAGAAAAATGTGTTCAATATGGTACTAGAGTCTCTCAGTGTTCAACCCAAAATGATCTTCATGGGGGATCTCAACTACCACTCTATAGACTGGGAATCCTGAATCACTTCTGATGCACAAGGCCAATGATTCCTAAACTTTATTAATATCAACATCCTGGAACATTTGTGTCATTCTCCTTCCAGAGGTCCAAACATCCTTGATCTTGTACTTACGAACATGGGGGAGCAATACTCCTCACCCAATGTAATGTCCTGGCTCATCAGATCAGACTGTAAGCCAGTGTTGCCTGAAATAAAAAATTAAATCCAGGGACCCAGTGAAACCAAAAACCTTTAGGAACTATTCCAAGGCTAACCCGTCTCTACTAAGTGACACCTTGGCTAAATTCCAAGTACCCCCAAACCCAGTAAACGCAATAGCATATGCTGAGCTATTTACAAAATCCCTGTACAGCCATATTAGTAGCTGTATAGAGCAAGCTGTGCCCATTGATACTAAGAATCAGACAGACTCAAATGACAAGCCACCCTGATGGAATTACAATATCAAAGGTTATACAACAAAAGAAAAAAACAACCTTTGCCATGTGTAGGAGGAGCAAAGCTCAACATACTAAAAGAACACTGACCAATCTAAACAGGTACCTAAGTGGGTTAATTAATACTTAGAAGGTTACATTTGAAGAGAAAATAGGTTCTTGGGCAAAGGACAACCACAAAGTTTTTTACAGCTATTTCCATAACCTCAATGGAAATGCGCAATAATGGGCAGACCTTATTTTAAATGGCATCACCCACAAGGAACCAGAGGTCATTGCCAACCTTTTGTCTGATAGGTTAATCTCAAATTACTCTCCCCACTCTCCCCCAACAGTCTAAATGAAATACTGCATACCACAATCTCTCCAACCATTAATATGGGACAGTTTATCAATGCACTTTCCATGGCCAAAACTACTGCATCAGTGGATCCCAATAACATCCATGGATACATATACATGAACCATGATCTCTCAGGTTTACTTAAAGAACTTTATAACTGGAGCCTACAGTTGAGTTTTGTAGCCAAGGAATGGAAGGTGGCTGCAGTCATTCCTCTGCACAAATGTTTTCCAACCACCAATCTAGGTAACTACAGGCCCATAAGTCTAACCAGCCTGATATGTAAAGCCATGAAAAGAGTCATCATGGCTTCTAATGGAGAAATGAGGGGTCCTAATGGAGCGATGAAAAGTCAGCAAGTAAAGGAGAGTAGTAGTGCTGAAACTGAATTCATCCTCAAGTTTTGGTGAGTACCTTCGCGAGGTGGACCTTGTTTTTCACAAAATCTCACCAAGGCAACACTGATATATAGACTGTATTTATATAGCATATATCATGGACAGAAGTAAGTAAAAAAAAAGAAAAAAAGATAGCTGGGTGCACAAGACCCAGGAAAAAATAAAGCACCCAATCCTGGTAGGTGCACTGGTGCCAGGACTGGAAAAAAATGACAGTGTAGAATCCTCAAAATACAGAAACATTCCTACAATAGGGCTAGGCCAGGCCCGGGGGGAAGATGGCCCCCCTCTTGTAGAAGGAAGTAGCAGTCCACAAAAAATCACAAAAATTGATTGGCCAAGAAGAGCCATAAAGGCTATTGAGGATAAGAAAGAAATTATGTATTGTTACTATTATGTAAAAAAACCCAGAATTTCCAGACACAAGATGTACAAAATGATTAAGAGAGAAATTAGAAGAAAGAAAAATACTTCCGCAAGAAAAACTGTCAGAAGCTTCAAATAAAAAATTGCATTCATTAATACAACAAATTTTTGAAAAACAGTATGTATCTCAAGAAACTTTGATCTGTTTGGAAAAAGAGGCATCTGTGGAAGTGTGAAAATATAAACAAAACCTAGAGATAGTTGAAAAATATAAAAACGAAATATGGACATGGGAAAGAAAGAGAGATTTGATATTGATGCAATATTTACGCAAAGGAGAAAGCCATGTTAACTAATATAGAGAAGGCAGTCTCAAAGATATTCAAAGAGAAATACAGGCAAAAGCATCCAGATATGGAAAATTTCACAATAAAAAATTAATAACACAAAGATGGAATGTGGAAAAGAAGATTAGTAAAGCAAAAGTTAAAGAAATAGAAGTTGAAGTTATAGAGTGCCTGTGAAGTGAAGGATTTAATGTAGAAGGTCTAACACAGACAATGCCGCTTTTATTATGTACCTGACCAGGCATATGTAGCAACTAGAGTGACCTCAGAGGTTTCTTACAAAAAGAATACAAGGTGCAACAAATCTGCCTTATGCAGACTACCTTAAAGTCCTTTCCTCTACTATGGACTGCTAAGGGCTGATCTATGCCTGGCTTACAAGGCATCTGCAAACCCCACATTTCTGAATCTCCTGCATATTCATAAGTACCAGACAAACAAGGTCTAGGGACCTGACTTATATCTGTGACTTAAACAGAACATGCAGGAGAGACAGATATGTGTATAAGAGACTGCCCTTCCTGTGGAACAGGCTTCCCATCCATGTGAAGCTGAGTTAATCTATTACCCAATGTAAGTGCAACCTAGACCAGTAGATGGGAAATAGGAAATTTACACCCAGACTGGCATCCATGTCCCTTATGGGCAGAGGTAGCTTATAAATGTCTGGCCCTTGAAGTCCAATTTGAATAAAGGACGTCATTATTCTTTCAGGAAAACTTGACTAGGCTTAGAATGGCCCCGGGTCATTAACCTAGTAACAGTCTATGAATCTGTGGATTTTCAGAATGTAAGCAAAGATTCCAGTGTGGTGTATTTTACAAATGAGAAGCATTTAGCTGTCTTCTTGGAGAAGGAAGTAAATAAGCCTGAAGTGGTGCAGATAACAGAACTAGTGATAGAATGGCTTGCAGCTGAAAATCTGTTAAAATAATTGACTAGGATAATCCAGGTGACAATTCTGCTGTTTCATGAGGTGAAATGTGAAATAACCTTTTAGATGGTGCTAAGGATGGTAATATGGAAAAGGAACCAGGTGATGTGACAGAAAGCTAAAGAGAAAAACAGCAAAATTCTGAGAAAGAGTCTAGTTTTGTGACAGCAGGTAATGCAGTAACTAAAACATATGCAGACATGACAGCAGTCAGAATAGGAGAGCAGCAAAAAAATTGTAAGTAAAACTGTTTAAAAAAAAAGAGAAGACCAGCTGTGCGAATAAGAAAAAAATGATACACAATGGATGTTATGGGACAATCTGGTAACTGTTCTGAGTTCTAAAGCTAAAGAAATTTGGTCTTTTATACATATTAGGGCAGAGATTTTTTGTGATGTAACATTTGAAACGGATTATTACATTTCTGGAATTGTAACAAAAAAGACATTTAAACATTGAACAATTATTTGTTTTTAATAGTAATTTAAATGTTATAAAAGTTACTTTGCAGTTTAGAACTGATGAACTGGAAGAAGACAATGTTAAAAAAATGCATGGAAGGTCTGTGCAAAACTGTTGATAATAATAAGAAACTTAAAGATGAGAGAAACTTATGGAATGGAGTATGGAGGATAGAAGTTATTTTGAAATGTGAAAACAACATGGTGAAACCTTGCCAAGTGTTATTTTTCTGGTTGGTTATAGAAGGACACTATGATATGTTGGCCAGCCTAAACCATGTTTCTTTTATTGGTACTTTTCTCATTTAATTAATGATTATGACAAGGCACAATGCAACCAGTGTGGGTAGAAAGGACTTACAGCAAGAAGGTATGTGCCTGAATGTAGGTTGTATAAAAAAGACACACTTTTGGATGGATTGTCAAGAGGAAACAGTAAATAATTAAAAAGAAGGGGAAATGGAAGAAAGCATACATGAGAAAGGACAATAAGAGACTGGGGAGAAGTGAAGAGAAAAAATATGCTGGGGAAAAATGAGGACAGCTAGAGTACTTGGAGGAAGTGAGGTCAGGAGAAGGGATTGATATTGGCCAGTAAAAAAATCTGATTCTGAGGATCAAGGTTTATTTATACATAAACCCAGGAAAAAAAATATTCAGTTGGGAAAAGAGTAAAAATAAGAAAATTTAAAACTACTTCCCCTAAACTTAAAAAGAAGGAAAAGCAACAATTGTATAGCACTTTCAGTAAATGTGAATTATTATTAACACTGTAAGAAAGCTATGGATACTGGAGTGGTGTGCCAAATGTGATGTGGATGTTCTTCAACAAAACAAAGCAAATGGAAGAAAAAAACACACTGAGTTCTCCAAGGATAGTATAACAGTAAGTGCTTTTGTTTACTAGAATAAGCAAACTTATTCAGACTGGTCTGAAGAAGTTTGCTTATTCTAGTAAACAAAAGTGCTTACTGTTATACTATCCTTGGAGTCCTCAGTGTGTTTTTTTCTTCCATTTGCTTTGTTTTGTAGAAGTTTGTCATTTTTATTGAGTTTTATGTGATGTGGATGTTATTCTGTTAGAGGATGTAAGCTTTCCTGACAAGTAAAGAAAGACTGCAAACAGAAAAATTGTGAGGTGGAACTATAATATGGAACTTAGGAAGTGAGCATTGATATGGATTGACTGTGTTGTGAAAAAATAGTGAAAATACTAGATGTAATGTTGGTAAGGCTGGGGGATGTTAAGTGTTGAGGATGTGAGGTGAAGAGAACATGTTTATAGAATTATATAACATTATATGCATAAATAACTTGCAAGAAAAGAGAGAATCTGTTTCATCAAATATTAGAGTATGTGATGGATAACATGAAAATTATAATTTTAGAAGATTTTAGTTATAATTTATGGCTCAAATGTAAAAACAAATGCAGGAAATGACAAAATGTAGTAAATTAACCAAGTGGACCAAAAGTTAATGGACTTATTGACAGGGGGCATCTGGATCTGAATTATTTTTTATTATTAGAAGGCTTGGAGGTAGCAGATGCGGATACAGTTGTGATAGGTTATTCAGACCATTTATCATATGGATGGAAGTGATTGAACAATGAGCATATTATAATAGCAAAGAGAATTAAAAGACTAAATGAGAAATTATGGGATAAAATAGGCGAGTGGTAAGATTTGAAGTCATGGAAGGATCATATAACCATAAAGGACTTCTATAGAAATTGGTCTGAATGGTGAATTGAATTTAAAAAAAAGTATAAACAGTGTTTTTTTTTTTTTTGGTTTATTTAATTGGCTGGTTGACATAAAAAAGGAAGAGAAAGTGAAGTATGGGAAATGTACAGAAATGTATTAGAGAATTTAGAGAATAATACAGGAGAGTATTATGAGATGGAAAAAGAAATACATAAAAAAGTCAGTACTGTTTAAGCTTAGATATTTGCAAGGGAGAAGGTAGGAGATATCTGCATATATAGGTAAAATAGTAAAGGGTGATATTGGTATAATGAAGGAAATGAAACATGTAAAAGGTTAAGTAAAAAGAACACAAGAGCAAATTATGAGTATTGTAGTAGAGCATGTAGAAAATGTGTTTGAGTAAAAAGAAGAAATATAAGAAAAAATGGAAATTAGAATAAAAATCCCAGCATGAGTTAATGAAGAATTTGAAAAAGAAATTACTATTAGTACATTAAATGAAGTACTTAGGAAAAGTAAATGTTGATTCAGTATCAGGCCCAGACGGTATTGGACTAATGGATTGACAAAGAGAGTATTTTGTAAATGTACTGAATGAATGGTTGAAGGAAGGGTTTGCTTAAGAAGAGTTATGTAGTGGGTATTAAAATTTATATGGAAGAAAGATGAGAAGAATGAAATAAAATCACACTAAATAACACAGGCTATAAAATGTTTATGAAAATAAGAGGAGAATGGAAAGATGGGATGTTGATGAAAGTATATATATATGGTATAAAAGGGAAGAGATGTCAAGAATTGTTACTGGTTGTACGGGAAACTGTGGATGATACAGTAAGTAAAAGGGAGGATGTGAAAGTTATGGTAGGTGATAGAAAGAATTTTGATACAGTAGAAAACAATACTTTGTGGGATGTTAAGGAATAGGTAATAGAATTAAGAGAGTGTGTATGTTAGCATGTCAAAAATAATAGAGTGAGAATATTAGTCAATGACTGGCTGAGTAAAGAAATATGCATGAAGAGTATTATAAGACAAGGATGGATGTCCCATGAGCAGAATATTGCTTGCATTGTTAAGGAATGTGATAGTGAGTGAAGTAGCTTATAAAATGAAAGATGTAGTTTTGACATACACAGAAAATATAGTAGTAGTTGCTACAAACAAAATATGAATGAAGGAAGTGATGGTTTGTCTGAATGAATGTTTAAAGGAAATGGGAATGACCTTGAATGAAGATAAAAGTAAGGATTTGGGTAATATGATGAAAATTAGAGGGGTTGTATTTTTCAGTGAATGAAGTGTCTTTGCTAGGGATAAAATTATGTAGTTATGAAGCAATGGGAGGGTTTGATAAAAGAAATGAAAGAAATGTGTCTTCTATGGAGGAAGTATAGATTAGCATTCAGGAAAAAGGTTTATGTGGTAAATGTTGTATTAATGGGAAAGTAGCATATATGTCAAATGTTTATATGATCCTAGAAAAATATAAAAAGGAAGTTGTGCAATTGACATTTTCTTCTATATTGGGTTTGAGATTAAACCTGGTGAAAAGAGGTGTGTTGTATATAAGTAAGGATGAAGGTGGATTGGGATTACTTAATCCAGTTATTTATTCTGCTTCTTTAAACTTGTATTAAGTATTAAAGTATGTAAAGGAAAAGAATAAGAGATTAGTAGTTAGAATGTTTAAATGTAAGTACAAAAATTATGAGAGATGAGAATAAGAAAAAGAGAAAAAGAATATGTAAATGAAGACATTTAAAAATTATCAATAAATAAATCTGAAAATAGAAAATAAAAATTGATGCTACAGAGAAAGAAAGAAAGAGGGATGTGGTAAAACAAAATTATTATGTAAGTCTGTGTGAAAATTTACCAGAAGAAGTGAGTAAAGCCATTAAAGTAAGAAAAAGGTGGTGTACTAACAGTAATGTGCAATGATTTCCTATGAAGACTGGTAATAAATAAGTTGCCAATAAAGGGGAATATGCAATATAAAAAGAAAGTTCAAAGAGTATGTTTATTTTCTGAGGAGGAGGAAACAACAGAGCATGTTTTTTGAAATGTAAAAAAAAATTGTAAAACTCTGGAAAAAGTTGTGTGAAGAAAATTTTAGAATATTAATGATGTAAACAATATAGATATGAATATGATTGTGCATGGATATTAGAAGAACAAGAAGAAAGAAAATGTGAGATGGACAGATCAGAATTTATTTTATTTAATATGGGTTTTTGGAATGAAAGACTGAATAAAAATTAGTTTAATGGGAAATGAATTTTGGCAGCTATATTATGAAAATTATCCGCAGTTCTAATTTTTGGTTGTGGAAGAAGGAGTGTGTGTCAATTAAGGAAGGATAGCAATGAAGATGTTATAAAAAAATGATAAATAGTAAAAAAATTGAAATGTGCATATATGTACATCTAAATATGTACATTTTGTAAATATATAAATAATGTTTTTTTACGTTGTGTTTAATAAAGGACCCCTACTTTTTCAGTAGATGCCCAGGATCTGTTTTGTCCACCTAAGCTACCAACTCAAGTAGATGCAATCTTAGTTTAACATTTTGTCTGAAAGATAGCACACTTCATTATACTGCACTGCAGTGTCAATAATTGATCTAGTTGTAGTGAGAATAGAGCCTACATCCTTCTGCACCAAAGATGAATCTGATGTCTGTTGCATTACTGATCCTGCTCTGGGACTATCAAAAGAGGAAAGTCCCTGATTATGTGTTACTTGCTCATTCTAAGAATGGGGCTTAGGGCTCATGGATCTGAACACACACTTGGACATTATATAGCATATTTAGAGCAGGGAGTGTGGAACCTCCCCCTAGAGGCTTAAGCAGGAGGCTGTCATTGTCAGATGTCCTTCTAATTGGCTGTCTTCTGGCCTAATTCCTTTTAGAAGAAAATTACAACTGGTATTAGTCAGAAACTGTGTGATGATCATTGTTTAGTTTGCCCAAATCCTTAATGGTCTGGAGTTTGACTGGCTGGGATGTTCTGGTTTGTGGCCATCTGGAGCTGAGAGAATGAGTGGTCCATTTATTGGCAGAGTTGGTTACAAAAGTTTATTCTTTATTTGAGTCGGCTAGTCAGGGACAATAGGGGCAGTGGAGACTGTATTCCTTTGAGGAGTTGCAAGTCCTTTATGGTTTAAATGAGATAGACAGGTGGCATTATATTCAACACTAGTATATGATTAGTTGCTCATCTTTAGCAAGACTCCTTGCGAATTAGGTCATTTCTTTGTGGAAGCAGATATAAACTGAATTAAAATTCGATGTCTATAAAATAAAGATATCCCATGTAATGTGCCATTCAAGTAGAAAGTCAATGATAGGGCTAAGCATGGGATGATGGATTTTAAATAGCAGTTTTCTGAAAACAGAGATGTACATATTCAGCTTGCTATTTTTAGAGATTGTTCACTGTTTCCCAACCTGAAGCAACATTAGGTCAAGCTTATATTTAAAGGAATCTGGACACCATCAGCCAGTAATACAGTATATTACACCTACTCTGGCTCCATTGAAGGCTCTGGGAGCACTGGTGCTGATTTTGTGTATAAATTCTGGTCTTTTCCTTGTATATAGAAATTTTGGTCTTTCACTCCTCCCATAGTTAAGAGATTTGGAGTTTGCGGTGGAGGCAAAGATTTTAATGTGTTCCCCCACAGTCAAGAAATTATCATTTAGTGAGGGGGGGATGGTTATCTCAATTTTTAACTGCTTGCAGGATTGTTATAGCTGTTTTATTGACATTTCTGCAAGGTTTGTCTATACAGGTCTTGTAAATAGCCTTAATTTGTTATGCTAGTTGAGTATGTGGGTGTTGGTTGCTATGCTTTCAGGCAGGTAGGTTGAATTGCTATGTTAAGTTCAGGAGAGAATGGTCAGTCCTATAGTTGCTTTATGCAGATAGTCTTAGAGTACAGTTCTTTATACCAAGTAGTATCTACTGACTTTGTATTTATTGTAGCTCATAGTTTGAAGTCTCTCTGAATTACTGGTATTAAAAGCCACTAAAGTGTTATATTTTTGGGTGGCCTTGTCTACACTTCTTGTTTTTTCTTTCATTTTTCACTGAAACAATGTTATAAAATTGTTTGGTAGGAAAGAGAAAGCAGTACTGTTACTCCAGATATGGATTTGACTAACTTTGAGGTAACATCATTTGCTTATTGATTTCAGTTTTGTGCTCAGTCTATTTTTTTCATTTGTCTTCTACTATTGGTATGTGGTGATGTTACATTTGATTTTAAGTACTGTTGTGCACATAAATAATGTTTTAATTATGGAAAAATAAGACGCTGATGGCTGTAGTATCCAAAAAGGCCTTTACTAGTGCAAAAACACAAGCGCTTTCACAAACGAGCTTCTTCAGGTGAACACTTTACTTACACTTACTTTTGCACTAGTAAAGGCCTTTTTGGATACTACAGCCATCAGCGTCTTATTTTTCCATTTTACTACAAGGACTTCACTTTTTGGATGCTTTGGTGTGTATTTGCCAGTTATTTCTTGCTGTTTTTAGTTAATGTTTTAATTATGCTTGTTCAATATGTATGGGCTGGCAAAAAAAAGAGTGGTGAATACAGTTTGGCACTTGGGTGCTCACAACTTGATTTTTGCAATAATTTTTTTTCATCCTAGCTGTATATATATAGTCAGGTTACTGCTACATGTTTTTCTCTTATCTCTTATAGAGAATTGCTTCTGCCAGCAATCTATCAGAAATTAAGGAATTGGTGGCCAAGATGCCAGTCTGATAGCAGCAGAAATCCATAGCTCTGCTTAGATTTTAATATCCTGACAGGAAATATACTTTAATTTTAGAAAAATCTAACTAAAAGTATACTAAAAGTTAGATTAACATAGACTATTTTTTTAGTTTTATTTTTTATTTTTTTTTAGTTTTCTACTGGAGATCTCAAGATGAGCAACTCGAAGAACCCACACCAGGAGAGTGCATTAAAGAAAGAACTATATCTTATAATAACAAGCATACAAGAACTGTCACTAAAAATGGACAAATTCAAAAACAAAATGGATATTATCAAACAAGAATGCAGTGAACAACTGGAACTTCTAAATGGAATAGTAAAAAAACAATCTGAACAGATTCTTGCCTTAGAGGAAGCAGTAACTGACCTAGATACTAGAGTGACAGAAAATGAACATCACAATAAATTTCTTCTGAAACAAAACACCAGGCTGACTGAAAAACTGGAAGACCTTGACAGTATATCAGGGAGGAATAATATAAGAATATATGGAATTCCTGAGAAAGAAGAGGATGCTAACATGATTCAATTCCTCAATAAGTGGTTTTCATCAGCACTAAACATGCCTGAATCCTTCTCTTTTGGAATTGAGAGGGCTCATCAGTCCCTGGCAAATCCAGCTTCATATTATATATATATATATATATATATATATATATATATATATATATATATATATATATATATATATATATTCATTCAACATATCCTTACATGAAAAAATGTTAGATATTTGACTGACAAAATGGTTAAATTATCTGATGTTTCTTGAAATGTTTTGGAAATAATGACAATCTTCTTAACCTTCAGCCTCTAATGTTTATCCATACTTTGGTCTGCTGTGTATTTCTGGCATATCTACGTATTAGAGGTGGTATTATCATATGTGACATATTCATATAGCTTCAGATATATACTGGACACTCTCATTCTAATGTAGATTTCATGGATTCTAATTTCTTTAGTTGCTTTCATAATGCTTTTATTTTTTGTTTTTATACTATATTCTAAGCGGAGATGGATAATTTGTGTCACTTGGTATTGGAGAGGTGGTGGATGGATGGTTTAGTTAAGTTTTTAACTAAACCAGAAACTTTATGTTTCATGTATGTGTTTACAAATAGTTTTGGGTTTTTGAAAGTAGTGCTTAATGCACGTTATGCATCCATGATAAGTAAGTTTTCAGTAGATTTCAAGTCAGCACGGAAGAAAGGTCTTTCAGTTAGTAATAACATACACATTACAGTCAATGGCTTATAAATGTTTATCATTAAATATTAATGGTTTGAACAATAATGTCAAAAGAGCTGGTTTGCTTAAATATATCAAAATCATAAAGCCCAGAATATATTTTTACAGGAAACCCATCTATTAAAAAAGATCTACAGAAATACTCATTCAATGGCTATACCATTCTGGCCGATTCATGTTTTAAGACTGAGAAGGAGCACTCTTATTCTATGGAAAATACTTATACTATGCCAAGAATTATACAATTTCAGATAAAGATGGGCTGCTAAGCATGGTTATTTTGGAAATCAATAGCAAGTATTATACTTTGATTAATACATACTGGATCCAGGACTAAGTACTAAATATGTTGACAAATATGGACCTGATTACTTTAAATGCAAAAGGGGAAATTATAGCAACAGGTGATTTTAACTGCCTATTATCAGGTAATGATACTTCTAAAAATGGTAAAATTAAACTAACATCTCAAGCCAAGAAGTTAAATGACTTTACAATCCAGACGAACCTTAAAGGTATACATGGTCTAAGAGAACATTATTCCTTATTCTATACTCACTATTCATATTGGTGTGGTACACAAACAAACATCGATAAGGTCTTTGTATCAAATAATCTATACTCTAAAATACGTGATGCATCTATAATTACTTGTCCACTTTCAGATCCATAATGCTATAAACTTTACATTAACTACACATACAGATGATTTAAGATTTCTACAGAGAATTCCTGCTTACATAACTAAGTTAAATTACTTTAGGGAATGGATAATGAAAGAAATAGACATGTTTATGAAAACAAATGATAATGGTGAAGTGACTGATACTATACTATGGGACACCATTAAAGTTTATATATATGGTAGAATAAAATCTTGGTACCTTAAAAAGGAGAGAGTGGGACAAAGAACATTTAGACTTACAAAAAACATAGACAAGATAAAAATGGATGCAAAACCAAATAACAAAGTAGCACATAACGAAATTACTAAGTTAAATCAAAAATACTTAGAAGTTCTGAATCATAAGGTAGCCATAAACCTGGAAAAATTGAAATTACAATCTTATGTTGTAAATCCCAAATATCTACATAAAATAGTGATAAGATACAAAAAAATAAACAATCAAAATCTTATTAATGAGATTAAATATAACAGTGATGGTTAGGTTAAGAGTACATCTAACTTAATGGGCATATTAGAAGTGTTCAAAAACTACTATAAAGATATAAATAATAACACACCACTTTTGGAGACAGATAATGTAATAAATACTTTTATTCAAGAAAATATTACTACTAAGGTGTCAATGCAACAAAATAGCATATTAAATAAACAAATAACACAGAAATGAAAGAGCAAATAAAGAAAATAAAAATATAATAAAGCTCCAGGACTGGATGGAATAATTCCTGAACTATATAAGACTTTTCCTGAATATATAATAAATAAAATGATGAATGCCTTTACTACGGTTAAGCAAAAATGTCTAACACCCCCATTGTGGAAATACTCAATTATCTCCTCCATATTAAAACAAGGTAAGGACCCCAAATCTTGTGATTCATATAAGCCAGTTTCATTACTAAACACTGATTATAACTTTTTCATGACAATAATAGCTAATAGGATAAAGAAAATATTACCTAATCTAATACATAATGATCAGACAGGGTTCTTTCTTCATAGAAAAGTGCAAGATAACATTATTAAATTACTATCATTAATAGACATAGCATGCAAATACAAAATAACAACTACCTATTATCAGCCTAGACATAGAAAAGGCTTTTGATTCTATTAGTTGGTCTTATCTACAAAGAATTCTGATTGATTTTGACTTCTCGTATTTTGTCAACTTATTAATGAAAATTTATAGTGGGACACAAGCTTATGTGAAAATCAGATCATGTCTATCCTCAGCACTAGAAATCCTCAAGGGAACTAGACAAGCTTGTCCTTTGTCACCATTATTGTTTGCTCTTTTAATGGAACCTTTTGCTACATATATCAGAAATAAGCAAAATATAAAAGGCTTTCAAATTAATAAGGCCTATTTTCCTAAAATACAATTATTTGCTAATGATATGTTGTTAACATTGTGTGATATTGATGCTTCTTTGCATGATGTTATAGATACCTTAAGCAAGTTTGAAAGAATTTCAGGGCTAACATTTAATCATAATACATCCAAAACATTACTAATTAGCAAAAAGATCAACAAAAACCTAAGAGAGAATAGCCTGTTTAATTGGGAGATTGATGTATTATAATATTTGGGTGTCAGTATAAAGAGTACATGGAAAGAATCTGTTAAACTAAACTACAATAATTTAATAACCACCATTAGTGAACTAATCAAAATATAGAATAAAATGCTCTTCAAAATGGAGGATAGGCTCTCTTTAATTAAAATGGTAATTTTACCTAAAATTTTGTTTTATATATAGTCATTGATACTACCTCCTCCCAAAAATGTATTTAGAAAATTAGATCCCATGCTACTTAATTTTTTATGGTTTTCCTTAAAACTTAGGATTGCATATAAATTGCACATTAGAGCTTGGAACAGTAATAGGATAGCATTCCCTAGCTTAGATCTTTATTCCAAATCAGTTGTAATTAATGCAATATTACATTGGATTGCACCTACCTATATATCTGGCTGGAAAACAATACATGAGATGCATATAACTGATGTCAGAACTATAGAAAATCAATTTAAGGAACAATATGGAATAAGTAGAGTTCATTAGCTTTTACGTGAATTTTGTTTATTTAATAAGAAGTTTGATAATTTTTCTTATTGCATTAATCAAATATTTAATAACTTTAAAACTATAATTGATTGTAATTACAACATTAAACAATTTCTATTTCTTATATTCCCTATAGCATACTCCCCTGATTGCCTAGATTCTTTCAACATCAATGCGATGCAAAAATTAAAGGAAAATAACTTGATATTCTGGCATCACTTTATTGAAAATAATAGTATTAAACCATTAAACTCTCTTTTATGTAGTTTTGATAATAGTCAAGACAGTAGGTTGTTTATACACACATTACGGCAGCTTATAGAAAACAAAATGAAAGTATCAATCAACCTAGAGACTGAATCTATACCTAGTTTGATCCAGCTTTTTATTAGGTATCTTGAAAAACAGATAATTAAAAATTAAGTATCTCACCTATCTATAAGATACTAAGAGAAGGCACTCTAAAGTTTGACTCAGATTTTTGGAATTACTATGTAAAGATTAATGGAGAACAAATATCTGATGAATCCAAACAATTATTGAATTCTACGTATGGTACCTCTTCTTCATTATATTGGAGATTGTATACATGGAAATTTATGAATAGGAGTTTCTATACTCCACATAAAATAAATCTTATACTCAAAAACAGTGAAAGTAAATGCTGGAAATGTGATGAATTACTAGAGGCCAACTGGTCTTTGAATGTTCATTGAATGTAGAAATGTTGTTCAATACTGGAAAGACGTCAGATATTTTGTAAATGCTTTATGGTCTGATAACTCCTATTTCTAACTCACTAATCCTATTCAATGTTGCTATACCTAATGTAATACCTAAATCTCAGATTCAGTTACTCTAGTCAATTCTTGCAATTGCCAGAAAAGTTATTGCTGGAAAAGTAAACAAAATTTGATGTTTAAAGATTTTATTAATTAAGCAAAAGTTGTTTGTAAAAAAGAAATGCAAACCATTTGTTATAGAACTCATGACATTACTCATAAAATAAATACCATGGCAAAAATTGGAAAGCTTTTTGAACAAATACTGTTAACTTCTCATGGATAAAATGATGGTTTATCATGGATGAATGTAAATATTGTAAATAGTTTTGTTATTGCTTTATTGTATTTGTTATATGTACATCTACATATGTTTATAATGAAAACAAAATAAAAATGTTTTTGAAAAAAAGAAATTAAGTAATTACTTATTTATTTACATTTGTTGAACAAGGCAGTGAACTGATATAAAGGGGCCCATTTCAGCCACAGCCCAAGAATTATTGAACATAGGAGAAAATCAGTATAATACTTTACAGAAAAGACTAAATTAATATGTACAGTGTGGAATTCAAATGTATATAACTGGTGAGAATTCCCTCATCTTATGTACAAGCATTAAAGCAATTAGCAGTGATTTTTCAGAAGTTTAATACCCTCATGTTTACTGCTTTGTTTTATGAATTACTGCCTTGTTAATTTAAATTATTTAAATATAATGTGTTATGTAGCCTCTGCATTGTTTTTCTCTTGCCTGCCTACTCTCCAGTCATTCATTTTCACATTAAAAGAATATTTCACTTATGTTATATCAGAAAAGTTGTGTTTGAAATGTTTTAATGTATACTTCAAAAGTGAACTAAGAAATAAATCCAAAAGGGCCAGTGTGCCCTTATGCCTTTCACATGTGCATTAAATGCCAATAAAGTACATGCTGCAGTAAGGTAGTGGAGTTTAATTTTTTTGTTTAATTATTACCAATGTCAACATACAGTTAATGTATGGTCATGTTACTCCTTGTCAATGAAATGCTATTTTGGCTAAACCATTAATAAATATTCAGTCTAATAGTACTATGGAACAACATGCCTGAAAAAGTGTGATATGTTACATTTGATATAACAGCTGAATGTAAAGGAGCATGGTGTAGAAAGAAGTATGCCATAAACTTATGCAATAATAAAGCAAACATAATAATGTACTTAGTATGTAGTAATAAAGTAACTAAATAAATATTGAACTGAAGGTCTGACAGGAATGTGAACAATGTTTCACAGAATGTTGGTCATCGAGTGGTGAAAATACAGACCTAGTGTTGATCCCTAGCACTTTCTGCTTCAAGATCACCTCTGTATCTGAATGCCTTTTTATATAGGCTTATGATATTCTCTGCAAAATAGCCTTCTGGACAGCATAAATACAAAATTATAAACAATGTCCTTGTCACATTTTGTAGTTGTTTCTCTAGCATCACATACATTTTACAGAAAATCATATTCATCAATTAAAAATACAGTGGGAAATTGAGTTGTTTTGGGTATAGTTAGGTATGTGTGTTTTCCTCAATCAAAAATAACACATATGAACTGAGTGTATTGTAAGTTTCCTGTCTGAAAACGTTGCAGAGTAACAGTGTTGTAATTTTCACAAAGCAGTACTCCAGATCAACAAGATTCAATGACTGCAGCAGAATTAACAACCATCATTTTGTTGCAGTCACCTACACATTCTGTTGCCTTGGATTGAGACATCTTGTTTACCAGTCCCTGTAACATGACTCCATTTATTCATTTAGCAGGAACAAGACCCTAGTCTGGCTTCAGCCTGCTTCCCCTCAGCTTCATTCCCTAATACTCCACTGAACTCATTAGTACTGTATGACACAGTCATTGTCTGTAACCCATTGCCATGTGCACCCCTCCCCCCAGACCTGGATGGAAACGACTCATGGTTATGGATACATATAGGAAAACAAACAAAAAAGCACTATATGAAAACTATCAAATATACAACATACAGATGAAAGCTCTGCTATCACTTAAGGGGCTACTTCTTTGGGTAAAAAAAGGATGCATATAGCAGCATTTGTGGAAAAGCATCTGTCTTTTTATAAGTCCACCACATTAGTCAATGCATTCCACACCATCATCATTGTAACCACTGTAATTGGAGCAGAAATTGTGATAAAGCCTGCACATTCTAGCATGCCACCTTACATTTATTCATAAACATGAGTCAATTCTATGATACTATGTTATATTACTGCTGCCTCAAGGACTCCTGTGTGAAAGTTGATACAGCAACCTAAAAGTGAGTCCACAGGAATTCTGGTTTATGATTATACTAATTTAATTTAATATTAAAGGACTATGTTTACCTCATAAATTCTCAAAGCATGTCAGGTAAAATACAATCATTTCTAGTTATTAAATGGACAAATATTCCATTAAGGGACCTCATCTTAAAACACCCAGCTATTTTGTTGAATCAGTGTGACACTAGTAGCCTTACTTGGAGATCTTTAACGCAACGCTGTATATTAAATATTTCATGTAGATGTTATAAAATACTGAGAATTTAAAAAAAATGCTATGTACATGCAATTAATTTTTACAACTTCAATTTCTTGTTTTGTCATCTTAAGATCTATTTACCTTTTTCATACTAGATTTGTAAGGCATGGCTTTAAAATAAAGACAATTCTCAATGCTGAATTAAAATAATATGCCAGCACAGCCCTCAGCAAAGAAGATTTATTTTGCATGATCTCATGAGTTGTGCCTATAGGTATGCATGACAGGCATATTTCTCAGTGTGGGTCAAAGGGGCATGAATATGTAACAAAACTTCTTTAGACAAAATCAACACAGAAATGAGTTGTTATCTAACCTCTTCAATATGGGAGAACTCTTAGCGCTGCCTTACACACTGGAGTCTGTGTAACAGAAAACAAAACAAATGGGAGTAGTGCTGTCTGAATGAGTTCACACATTGTCTCAAATATTTCATGAATGTCTCATGACTCACCCACTTCTCTTGTACCTCTCTAATTACTGTATCAGTAACACTAATACACTCTTGTTTAAGTGCCAGGTCTGCATATGAATAGGGTCACAGCATTTCTTTATGAAGCACACTTTGTGTTCTGTTTCTTGTGTCAATGTTAAACATAAGAGTTCACATATGATGATTTTATTTTTCCTCTCCTTTATTCCTGGTAATCCTCCTCTGCAACCTTCCCCCTCCTGGGACATTTTTGTTCCAGCAGAAGGAGCATGGTCCACTAACAGAACAAGGTTTATAGTAACACTTCATCTAAGCAGTATTTTCCAAAGCTGCTTTTCATTTCAGTAGCTTATGCTATGTCACTCAACATTATTTCAACACATAGAGTGCTGGTTACGTAGCTGTGGAAAGACTGGAAAGTCGCAGATTATTGTTATGTACCAGAAGTATGGCTTAGTATCAGGAAATAATGGTGTCCGAGAGAAATTCTGTTCATGTAATAAACCAAGATCCCGTCTGTTCTTAGGTGGTTGTCATGCTAGAAATGTTCCCAGTAAGATATCTTATATAAGAACAATAAACAGCACGTGGTCATAACTCACATCTGGCTGCTTCTTAATACTTATTGTGGAAATCAGTGGAAAAGAGTTCTGATTTTTTTATACATAAATAGTATCGGATTTATTTAATTCAGAAGTGTGAACAGCATTGGCTGCTGTCCTTTTTTTTTTTTACTTGACAAAACATTACATTTAACAAGAAAGACTGGCCTGTAAAACTTCTGCAGGTTTAATTTGCTTTAAGTGCAAATGTGACACATGGAAATGCCACAGAAGACCTACATCTGTTAAATATGGAACAATACGGTTATGTTAAGGGAAGATCTTCCCTTTTGAATTTTGCAGAGGTCTTTAGAGAGGTAATAGTATCACTTGATAAAGGATTGATAGTGTATCTTGACCTTGTTAAAATGTGACAATATTCTACATAAAATTAATTATGTTTGTTTATTCAAATTTTTTTAACTGGAGTAGGACACTGATACATGTGCACCTTTTTCAGACTTCTCTGGGACAATACAAAAAAGCAGAATTAACCCGAGTTCATAATGGAAATTTTACAATTGTCTCAAAAGGTGTAAAATATGCATACTTAACATTTTTTTTTTAATCTGTTTGTTAATGGGTAAGCCCATTGTACAAATTGTTCCTTTTCAAGGACATCCAGAGAGCACTGTCTGGTTCAGTGACTTGTTCATAGTCACACAGCAGGCAAATGAAGGTGAAAGGAAAAACCTTGTGCCCTGGGAATAGAAAACAGCTCAATAACAGGTAAGAACTTCATTCGAGCTGACTGCCAGACGAACCGTAAACAAGAAACTGATTACATCTTGTTAACTTTGTAGTTATGACTGCATGACTAACAAGTTGAAAGTATTAAGTGTAATTATATACATAATTCAGTAGATAAACCACTTGTTAAACAGCAGAATGCTGTTCGACCAAGATTGGGGGGGGGGGGGTACCTGTGTTTCCCAGCTTGAGTTAATTACGTGTTCGAAAGGCCTGTGCAATAGTAACATTTCTTTTTGGTCTCTTCATCTCAGATATAAACATCAGTGGACTGTGGATAATCAAAAATGCTGAATGTTGCAAACTGTAATATTATTTATTGCAACAAAAGATGCAGAAGTTCTCCAAAGGAATCTACAAAAACTCACACCTTTTCTTTAAATGTTCATGTCTGTTTATTTATTATTTTGATCTTTATTCACTTTCTTAATCCTCTGTATATGTAATATCTAACCTCACTGCTTACCATATTTTAGTGAAGTTTATTTATTCACTTTTACACTCTTGTGGCTGGCCTTTTTATTATATATGTCTAATTGCTGTTTATTATCTGAAAGAAGTGTTATGTTTTACCAATGTAGGTTAACAAGCTTTGGCTTCCTTCTCTGGTTAGCTAGATTGTTTGGACCAGCCACCATTGTGAATATTAATATGCATGATTTCATATTTGGCTTAATTAAGAGCAGCAGGTAAGTGGAGATCCCTAGCCATTCCAGGGTGGTGGCAGTACCACTCTGCCTGACATCAGCCCTGGCACCACAGGAACAATATCCTTCAATTTATCTGTCTTCAAAATTTATTTCATTGCTCTCTGAAAGGCCCGTTTAACCCTAACACAAAATCTGAGTACTTCAGTAAAACAGCATTACAGTAGACAGTCAATGAAGCCTGTGATTCATAACACTGTCATCATGTGGGGAATTGTGTGTGTGTGTGTGTGTGTGTGTGTGTGTGTGTGTGTGTGTGTGCGTGCGTGCGTGCGTGCGTGTGTGTGTGTGTTTGTGTAAGAGGTAAGTAGGTAACATACCTCTTAACTGTCCAGATTTTTGGAAAATGTGTAGATATTTGCCCCATATTTTTGGTCTGTTCCTCATAAAAAGGACTGAAGTTTCAGACTTCATTATCCTTTGGCATACAAGGCTCAAACAGCGATTGTTTTAATTGGTTCCTTATAGATAATGTTTTTTTATTTCTGCCTTACTGGTCCCAGAAATAATTCTCCTATTTTCACTGTTCCCAAGGTGTAAAAAGATTGAAAACCACTGATTTACGAGACAATCCTCTTGCTGTCAGCTAGGACATTTTCTTCACATTGGTGGCAGTGGTGCATCAATCCATGACATTTTAGGTGGCATTGGTGAGAGTCAACCCTATCTGTGCACAAACCCCATCCAGACCCTTATTCATTGCACATTTGGTTGACACTGATGGGATTCAGATTTTGTATTTAAAGGTATAGTTCTAGCAAGTTTGTAGACCCTCCTCTGGGTTCTCTTAATTAGTTATTGGAAATAGTTTTATTTATTTATTTATTTTACATTTGTTAACCAGGATGGTCCGACTGGACACAGGTCCATTTTCAGCGGAGGCCTGGAGAGAAAAGCTCCACAGTAAGTAAATTTTTACACAATATGTTAAAAAACAGTATACAGAGAATTTTCAAACAATATGTTAAAATACAGGATACAGCAGAAGACATAACAAGACCTATATATACAGGAAAAAATAGTTACACATGGTTAATAACAGAATAAGTATACAAATTCAATCAGCATTAGGAGAAGCCCTAGACTGTAATATATATTACAGTAGGTATATTAGGAAGTGAGGTACATAAGTGGAATAATTTGAGGACTTATGTAATACAAGGGCATAGCCACTTATTCTTTAAGTGTGTTCTAAGTGAGTTTTTAAAGTGAGAAGAGGTAAGGGCAGAAATCAGGGCAGGAGGAAGATTGTTCCAGGTTCTAGCTATGGAGTGAGAGAACAGTGCTTTTCCTGCAGTATTGTTAGCTCTAGAGATACAGAGGAGGGGTCTGTCGGAAGATCGGAGAGGACAATTTGTGTTATACAACCTCACTGCTTGCCATATTTTAGTGAAGTTTATTTATTCACTTTTACACTCTTGTGGCTGGCCTTTTTGTTATATATGTCTAATTGCTGTTTATTATCTGAAAGAAGTGTTATGTTTTACCAATGTAGGTTAACAAGCTGTGGCTTCCTTCTCTGGTTAGCTAGATTGTTTGGAACAGCCACCATTGTGAGTGGGTGAGAAGTTGGCCTAGTGCAGGGTTTTTTTTTTTTTTTTTGATGTGTTACTGCATTGTAGGCAATGACTAATTGGTGATAGGTTAGTAGCTGGGGAAGTTCCAGCCACTGTAGTTCCCTTAGAACCTGGCAATGGTGAGTTCTAAAGGTGGAGTTGTTTGCATACTTGGCTATTTTATTATAACATGGTTCGAGTCTGGCAAGGTCAAGTTTTCTAAGCTGGGTAAGAATTGGAGCAACATACATTAGGGTAGACAAGAGGTGAGTTTGGGTTAGGGTAATTGCTGCTTGTTTTGAGAGGGATTTCCTGTGCCTATATAATGTTCCCATTTTTTATGGACATTTTTGATAGTTTGTGAAATGTGGATGTCGAAGTATAGATTTTTATCAATTTCAATGCCTAGGAGTTTGGTATGGTCAGAAGGAGAGATAATAGTGCCATTTTTTGAAGAAATAGTGAAGGATAGAGGGGTGGAAATGGTTTTGTTGGGGGTGAAAAGTAGTAATTTGGTTTTATTAGGGTTTAGGATAAGTTGGATCTGAGTGATCCAACTTTCCGCAGAGTTAAAGGATTCCTGGGTGAGTTGTTGTAGGGTGGGAAGTGATGGAACTGAACAGATAAGAGTTGAATCGTCAGCATATTTTATAAGTGAAGCATGCTGTGTGGTGGTATGGAGATTATTGGTAAATATGAAGAAAAGAAGTGGTACTAATATGGAGCCTTGTGGTACACCTATGGTAGTTGGGAGGAAGGAGGATAGTACACTTTGCCATTGTACAGATTGTTGCCTATTAAACAGATAGCTTTTAAACCAGGCTATAGCGGAAAGGGCAAAGGATAGGGATGTCAGGGTATCTAGTAGTAAGGAATGTGAAACCATGTCAAATGCTTTGGAGAGGTCTAGAAATATTGCAGATACAAAGTTATTATTATTTCTATGTTGGTTGATCAGACTGGTGAAAGAGAGCAGAGCAGTGGTTGTGCTATGGTGTTGTCAGAAGCCATGCTGTGTGGGGGAGAGGAGATGGTGTGAATTTAGGAAATGTGTGATCTGAGAATGTATACATTTCTCTAGTATTTTAGATAAGGGGGGTTAGAATGGCAATGGGGTAGTAATTTGAGTATTCATAAGAGTTTCCGCCTTCATGTAGTGGAATAATGTATGATACCTTCCATAGCTGTGGGATATATGCTTCTTGTATGGAGCGATTGATAAGAATAGAAATAGGGTATGATAAGGATTCAGCAACTATTTTTAGGAAGTTAGCTGGTAGATTGTCAGCGGCAAGGGTGGTGGGTTTCAGTTTTAGGAGGTGTTTTTTAATTGTTGAGGTGGGAAAAGGTGAAAGCGTAAAGGATGGGATGTTGTCAGGGCATTTTGTTGGATTATATGTAGGACTGTTTTTGGATAGTTTAGAGGATAGTGTTAAGATGGATTATGTGAAGTGGTGATTGAATTGGGAGGCAATGTCCTTGTTGTCATTCGTGGAGTTAGGAGTGGGAGTGGTAGTTTTGCTTGGTTTTAGGAGAGAATTAATGGCATGCCAAAACTTTTGGGGATCTTTTGAATGTTAGGTTTGGATATTGAGGAAGTAATTTTGTCTATCGAGTTTAGTTTGTCTCTTGGCCTGATTTCTATGTTCTAGGTAACTTTGTTTGGCTAGGCTAGTTTTGTATTTCTTCCAAATTCTCCAAGCCGTATCCCTTGACTTTAGAAGGGCTCTAGTTTCCCTAGTTAGCCATGGTGCATAGTTTGCCTTGGCTCTTATTTTCCTAATTGATGCGAGTCTATCAACGATACTGATGAGAATATTGTTGAAGTAGTCAACGGCTTGGTCTAAATGTTGGGTTTGTAGTGGTTTCCAGTTACTATGTTTTAGAATACTGTTTAGTTCTTCTATATTTAGTTTACGATCATCTCTGACTTGTCTAAAAACAATGGGTTTGGCTATGTTGGTACGTTTATACAGGAGGAAGATGGGGAGATGGTCACTAAGACCATCAGGAAGGCATCCTGTCTGATAGTTTTGTTTGGGGCAGTTAACTAGTGTCCAATCTAGAATAGACTGTTTGTGGGGGGGGGGGGGTCAATTTTAGTGGGTTCTTGGATAAGTTGGGTAAAACTGTAAAGATTTAATATGGTTAGTGGGGTTGTTAGAGGCACAGGCTAACCAGTGTTCAGGTCACCTAGTAAGATGGTTTCTTGGGGGAGATTATCTGTGGCCCACTGTAACATTTCTTCAATGATGGGAGAGTTATTACCTGGGGGAATATAACAGCAGAGAATGATGATAGTTTTTGTGTCATTTATGCTTCGGGTTGAACCTAAGGTTTCAGCATTTTAAAAATTAGGTATTGGGATTTGTAGAGGTTTGATGTTGATTGAATTTTTGTAAAGAATAGCAACTCCACCTCCCTTTTTGCCCACTCTATCCAGTCTTAGGATGTTATATCCTGGTGGGAGAATTTCTTCATTTTGGGCACTAGGTTTTAGCCACGTCTCGGTAATGGTTAGTATGTGAAGGGAGTAGTGAGCTATAAATGCGTGTAGCATAAAAATAAAAACCTTGGGTACAGGAACGTGAGGGCTTGTAAAACTCAACACTGCTTGTTCGCAAAGTCACAAAAATACTGCATTCCTCTGCAGACACCAGCAAGTAGTACTAAGCAGCAATGGCAAATAAAAAGCAAAACCAGAAAGCAGTCCACAACGTCCAAAACGATAAAAAACCTTCTTTATTGCATGCAGTAGTAAGCGCTTTCACCAGAATGTCTTCCTCAGACTGTAGCAGCATACACATCACACAGTCATTAAATAGCTTCAACAATTAACAACAGGGTGTTGTTCAAACCAATTAATTAAACAATAAAATATTCATGAAGCTTCCACTATGAAAACATCCATTATGAAACATAGATAAAACAACAGTTAAAAACAAGCAAAAGTGACTGTTCAAAAAATAATAAAATATATTATATATATTATTTTGTATTTGATTTTATTTATTCACAGCTTTACCTAACTTCCTTCTTTTCAAAAAAGGTTGTAGACTAACTTTATCATTCAACCCAGGGGTTGAATCAGCTCTGCACCTTATAATCCATCTGAGTTCCATCTCAAGTGTATAGGCTTCCACAAAATGTGGGCTACGAAGGAGAATCGATTGTGATTAACTTATCTAACAGGATGTTAAGTAGAGAGGAGGAATATGTACTCAATAAGGGTCTAACTTTCATACCCAGTAAGTTTAGTGATATTACAGACACAGTGATTGATGTCAAAATGTTTACCAGGAATGTCCAATTGAAACTTGATTATGGTATGTGTGAGAGCAGTCCTAATATAGGTAGTACTAGGACTGGGTTTAAACCAGTGAGTACGTATGTACCTATTTTGAACCCTGTTTTAGAGACATATACTAAATTAGTAGAACAAGATTTACATATATACTATAGTAGTCACAATGTTAAGAATAAGAGGAAGAAGAATAATTTGACATACAAACAGAGACAAGCTTTGTGTGATTTGAAGAGAGATGATTCTATAGTAATAACTCCTGCTGATAAGGGAGGTCCCATCGTAGTGATGAGTACAGAAGGTTATTATAAGAGTGTGTATGATTTCCTGAGTGATACTAGATTTTATTCCAAATTGAACATGGATGAAGTGAGGAATAAAGTATTCCGGGTATACGACACGATAGATGACCTGTATAAAAGTGGTGTTATAGATAAGGACCTTTTCAGGTTTCTGAGGGTTAATAATCCACTTATACCTGTTTTGAAAGGCCTCCCGAAGGTTCATAAAAACCTGCATAATCCCCCAATGAGACCAATAGTGTCAGGACAGGGGTGGTTAACACAACCTTTCTCATTGTTCGTTGAACGACATCTTAGACCAGTAGCTGAAGCTAATGTTAATATTTTAAAAGATAGCAAACAGTTTTTAGTTAGTTTGTATGAATGCATGACTAAATTTGATGAAAGGAAAGAATATTTCTTGGTTACTTTGGATGTAGTCAGTTTATTTACTATGATCCCTAATGGTAGTGGAGTTGAAAGTGTACAGGAATATTTGAAGAAATACACGACCATGGACAATAGTTTGATTGAGTTAATAGCTCTGTTCCTGGAAATTATTTTGGATAACAACGTGTTTGTTTTTGCAAAAGAGTTATTTATCCAGAATGATGGCGTAGCTATGGGCACGTCATGTGCCAATAGCTACGCCAACATTGTTATGGCTGAATGGGAGAATGCAGTATTGCTCCCCAGTTCTGAATTTAAGCAATACGTCCCTTTTTATAAGAGGTTCGTGGATGACCTCTTTTTAATTTGGGATGGTAATGAGGAGCAGTTACTACAGTTCAAGAGCTTTATAGATAGCACTACTAGTTATCTTAAATTTACCATGAGTTATTCAAGGAGTTATATTTCTTTTTTGGATGTAGATGTTATTAGATTAGACAATGGACTAGTTAATACATCGGTACATAGGAAAATGTGTTATAAAAATACTCTGCTCCATAGAACAAGCATGCATCCACTACATATATTTGAAAATGTTGTAAAGGGGCAGACCATGAGGGCGTCCCAACTGAATCCCTCTGATAGTGGCTTTATGGTTGAAGCTGAGAATTTAAGAACCATGTTTTTGAAGAGGTCTTATAAGGATGAGGAAATAAACAGGGCTTTGACTGACACATATAGTCTGAGAGGAACTAGAGCCTGCCCTTATTTCTCTAGTAATTTTAAGGCCGAGGAGTTAGTTACTCAAGGACAGGCACATAAGGCGAATGTTACAGTGAATATACCTATTTATTATACTAGTGATGTAACCAATATAAAATGTATTATAGAAAAATATTGGGATGTGCTCACTGTAGATGAAGATGTTTCTAAATTAGTAGGAATAAGACCTAGATACACATACAAGAATAAGATGAACTTGAAAAGTATGTTGTGTCATAAGGAAGGTGTGAGGTACATGACGTCGAATTTTAATACGGTTGCATGTGGTAGTTGTAATCAGTGTAGTTTTATTAACAATAGTAATATATTTGAACAGCCTGTCACTGGACAAATCTTTTCTTTTTCCACAGGGACTAATTGTAGGTCAGTAAATGTGATTTATCTCGCTAGTTGCACTGCCTGCCAAGCGTTTTATATTGGCAAAACTAATAGGCAGTTGAGGTTGAGAATTAGGGAACATCTTTATAAAATGAGAATAGGTGATATCACTAATGCACTCTCGAAACATCAGATACAGGCAGGGACTACACATTCCTTTAACTTTTTTGTCTTACAGATTATTCATGACACTATGAGGGGTGGGGATGTGGAAGCCTATACACTTGAGATGGAACTCAGATGGATTATAAGGTGCAGAGCTGATTCAACCCCTGGGTTGAATGATAAAGTTAGTCTACAACCTTTTTTGAAAAGAAGGAAGTTAGGTAAAGCTGTGAATAAATAAAATTAAATACAAAATAATATATATAATATATTTTATTATTTTTTGAACAGTCACTTTTGCTTGTTTTTAACTGTTGTTTTATCTATGTTTCATAATGGATGTTTTCATAGTGGAAGCTTCATGAATATTTTATTGTTTAATTAATTGGTTTGAACAACACCCTGTTGTTAATTGTTGAAGCTATTTAATGACTGTGTGATGTGTATGCTGCTACAGTCTGAGGAAGACATTCTGGTGAAAGCGCTTACTACTGCATGCAATAAAGAAGGTTTTTTATCGTTTTGGACGTTGTGGACTGCTTTCTGGTTTTGCTTTTTATTTGCCGTTGCTGCTTAGTACTATTTGCTGGTGTCTGCAGAGGAATGCAGTATTTTTGTGACTTTGCGAACAAGCAGTGTTGAGTTTTACAAGCCCTCACGTTCCTGTACCCAAGGTTTTTATTTTTATGCTACATGTTTTAACAGGAACGTGGTCTCTCTGTGCTTGCCTTTTATTCTTGATTTGGTATAAATGCGTGTAGGTCAGAAAGTTTGTTAGAGATACTTCTGATGTTGACATTCAGAATCAATAGGTCAGAGCTTTGCCAAGCAGAGAGTAGAGAGTTTTGTGGTCCTGGGTTTGGGTGTATGTCGCCAGATATAAGTAGATTTTTAGTGATAAACAGTATGTGTTTAATTGTGTGCACTATGTCTATGTTGGATCTAAATTATGTTTTTCTAGTGTAAGATGGTGTTGTGTGAGACTTATGAATGGGTAGTATTAAGCTGTCTTTAAATAATGTAGAAGAGATAGGAAAGAAAATGTGTGAGTGTATATTTGTTTGAGAAAGTGTTATGTGGAATGTTGTGTTTTCTAGTGATGTGTTTGAATATACTGATGTGATGTTTGTTAGGTATGTGAGGGTTAGGAAGAGAAATCCTAGGATTAATGGTATTTTATGAGGGAATAGTGGTTGGGTCTTAGTGGTTTTGGGGTTCAAGTATGGGTGTGAGTGTGAATGCATGGCAAGTAGATATTATGTACCTTTTTAAGGTAGAAATTTGATAGGGGGTGTGTATGAGAGGTCATTGATTGGAGGCAGATGTGGTCAGGTGATCTGGGGTTAGAATAAATGTAGAGGTAGTGGGGCTGGGTGGGAAATGGGGGAAGGGTAGTCAGATGGAGTGGGGCTGCACCAGTCCTCGAGACTGCAGAACCTATCTATAGGGCTGGTCAGGACAGAACAGTAAAAGGAAGATACCTCTGTAATTAAGCAGAAGTGGGAGGGAGTTGTGCAGGTTCAAGGTGGGGGAGGGGGTAGACACAAAGTAACACAAGGTTGTGAGTCAGAAAAACTGGACTAGGCCAGCTGCTAAAAAGAAAACAGGAAAACCAAACTAAGCCAATTCCAGGTCAGTGTAATGCAGCATCTTCCTAGTAAATACAAATCTTATGCTACTAATCTAGTGCAGTGTGGTGAAAAGGGCCACCACTTCTACAGGGAAAAATAATTGAAATATGGGCTGCAGGTACATAGGTAAATTTTTTCCAAAAGAAAGTAGTTTTAAGTAATTGACCTAGGAGTACAATAGGAAGAGAAAAGGGGGGGGGGGGCAGTAGTGTGCATGTGTACAGTGAAAGGGGAAAGAGTCTTCAGTTTAGAGGACAAATTAAATACAACTCTAACATACACTAGTGTAGCTGAAAGCACTTTAGTGTTCTACCGACGCAGGGTCTCACAGTGTAGGGCAAAAAGACAGCCTTCGGTTGATTGGAGGTTGGCCAAGACACAGGATAAAACTTTTGCTGAGGGGAACTAGTGTAGTTGAAAGTACTTTAGTGTTCCACCGATGCAGGGTCTCACAGTGCAGGGCAAAGAGTCAGCCTTGGGTTGATTGGAGGTTGGCCAAGATACAGGATGAAATGTTTGCTGAGGGGAATGCGAGCACACTACTGGGGATTCCTATGAAGCAAGGGAGAAAAGCTAAGTCAAAAGATGGTGCCTTTCTGATCTACTCTACAATATCTGATCTACCCTACTATATCTTACGGTACATGCACAATATACCAATTATACTGCATCGCCCCATCAGTCAAAAAACATGTGCAAGTATTTATGGTACATGCACAGTATACCAAGTATTGCAGATATTTATTCAAAGCTCATTCAATGAATGTCCTTTGTGATATTTACAAAAAAAGTTTGTCCTTTTCCCATTTTGATTTTTGATTTGTCATCCACGGGTTACGTCATCTACAGAACATGCATCTTATTTTTAAATTTGTATCCCTAGTAAGATGTTTAATTACTGCAACTGATGTGGTTGTGATACCTGTTACAGCCTTGCATGAGACATTTATATACTACACTTTGGGAACTTTTCTCCTTGATTCTCCTCTGCTCCTGTGAAAATGGGTTCTGCTTATCCGACCAATACAAGTGAAAATATAAATACCTTGCATTTAATATCTGCATTTCTCCAAACGTTGCAGAAATTTAAAAGCACCAATTGTTCCCGAGTTTTAAACTACATTTCCTGCTTCTCTTTGTGGCCCATGTCTGAACAAACACATATCACAGCACATTTGATGGTCTTCTGGTACCCATCCCAGATGCATGAGATGGTGTGTTACCTTTTTTACTATTTTTTGCCTCCATGATGTACTGATCATCAGACTCTCTCTCTCTCTCTCAACATCTGGGCCATTTGTTCCCCACCACCAGCATGAGGGCTGACTGAGAGGGGGACATCAGTGAAGCAGCCCTCAGGGGTGGTTTGGATTTTTTTTCAACTTGCATCCTATGTACAGTGGAGTTAGGACTGCAAGTGCCAAAAAAAATCAGATCAACCCTGATGGCTGCCTCAGGGATGACTGTGAGTGAGAGAGAGAGAGAGAGAGCAAGAGTCTGATACCCAATAACATGCTCAGGGTTTGGCATGTAATGTGCATCAGTGAGTGCTTATCTCTCACTTTCACAAGTGACATACCCCTCAGAACAGTGTTGCAACCCCTTGAATCAAGTGGTCCTGTGTGGTCTCCAGTTCCCATCAGGGATTCAGTTAAGGGAACATGCATGGTTATACACACACACACACACAGACACACACACACAGACACACACACACACAGACACACACACACACACAGACACACAGACACACACACACACACACACACACACACACACACACACACACACACACACACACACACACACACACACACACACACACACACACACACACACACACACACACACACACACACACACACACACACACACACACACACACACACCATTGCTCTACTACTTCTCCATACAAGCTCCAAAAGCGATCCCAGCCACTAACCAAACTCAGGTTATCTGGGTGACAGTCAGGGATTTCTCTCTCTATGACAACAGAATTGGCTAACAATGTGTTACCTTGCTTAACTCTTTCACTCCACAGCAGCAGCTAATGAATATTTAGTGCTTTGTGTACTGTATACATTCAATGATGCTTTCCACCCTCTGTAGATAATTCAGTGCATGTTAAACATATTATAAATCTTAATCGAAAGCTTGCCCAGAAATGGCCATCAGAGAAATAGCAGAGCCACCCTGATCATAAATGTAGTTTATATCACACTGTAAAAGAGTTTTCTAGAGCTGTACACCCCTTCATTATACTTTACCTCTTATTCTCTTGCATTGATACTAGATCCATTTTTTTTTGCAATTGGCTTATTTTAAATTCTCATTCATGGGATAGACATTAAATCCTAGGCAACACAGTAAATACATATTGTGTAGTTCTTTGTATAGAAAGGTTAATTTAAAGCAATCCTTCCATAAAAGGGTGTAGGGAGCCAGACTGGTGTTCGAAGGCTCATTTACGGAGTACTAATATCACAAAGAAATTTTGCTGAAAGCCATTTTCAGAGATAAAAGAATTTGCACTTTTTAACTCTGTTAATGTCACTGAAGTTGATATATGTAAGTTTGGTGGCCTGGTGAACTGTCCTCCCACATAGGGGTGATGCAGGAGAGCTTGTCCCCTGTAAAAAGAAATATACACTGACTTTCACTGAAAGTGGATTTCAGTGATTTAATTTTGTGGTATTGTCACTCACTGAAATTTTCTTTGGTGAGTCAATGAGAATCCAAGGAATATAAAACTAATAAACTGTGCGTTGTTTACTTTCATTGAGTGGTGCACTTCTTGGAATGCACATCTATGCAGTACTTAAGGTCAGCTTGAACATACATGGTCATACATATTACCTTTATATTCTTTACAGTATACTACTTTATGATATATAGTACTATATTCAAATGCATGAGATTATGAATTAATTTCTTAGAACAGTGGTTATGTAGTTAGTTTGCATCCCTTTCTGTATATGCATAAGAGCTGAATGCTTGTAAGCATTTCTGTAGGTAATCATGATGACAATTACTTTTATATTCTTTACAGTATACTACTTTATGATATATAGTACTATATTCAAATGTATGAGATTATGAATTAATTTCTTTGAACAGTGGTTATGTAGTTAGTATGCATCCCTTTCTGTATATGCATAAGAGCTGAATGCATGTAAGCATTTCTCTAGGTAATCTTGACAACAATTACGTTTGTGTTTTCCAGATAAAGCCACATGAAGGCATGACAAAAACTTAATCTTCTGTGACACCACTGAAGCATGTACTGCCTACTTTGTGTCCTGTAAACTTGCATGTCATTTTGCTTACATATACATCTTTCACATATTGTACAGTATGCATCAGCAGGTTATTGCACTGTCAGCCTATTTGTGTGTATTTGTGTTAAAGGCATTTCTGATGGTGAGGCAGTGGAGAAGTAGATGGAACTGTTCATTGTTTCCAGAGGTGATGCCAGAGTAGTGATGCATAGTGTGCCATCAAATCCAAGTTGTCCTCAGCTGGGAGGGGATGCACTATGGGTGATCTGTAGGACATCATCCCTGAGTTGTACTAAAGTTATCATCCCTCAATGCCTTGTGGGGTGTTCCACAAACAATTGAATGGATATCCTGTCAATTGGATGGGCTATCAACATACAGTCATGCTTGAGTGCCTGTCATATCTGAAGAGTTAGAATGCTTGCATGGTCATGGTGATGGCATACAGAGTCACATGGACCTCCATCTGAGTACCTCAGCAGTATATCCTCCCTGGTTAGTATTTTTTATGCATGTATGCCTAACTGTTGCTTCTTCTTCATAAGTTTGTGTGTTGTGTGTCTCTGTGTGAGTGATTGTTGTATATCCTCTTTTGGCACATTATTGCACATCTTGACTTGCTTGACCTCTGTAGAGTAGGTGCACATAGGGCTGCTACATTATGTCATGCCCTCTGTAAGTATTATGCTGTGCCATCACTGGCACATCTAGTCCCTGTCGGCTTGAGACACTAGTGTCAAGCTTAGTCATACACATGACATACTATGTTCATGCCACATAAATGTTACTATACAGTTATATTTCTGATTCATACATATGTATTTTATTGCATGTATACCATGCAGCTGCTGGACATATATATCTATGATTACTATTAGCAACTCATGTATCTTTACATTTGGCTTCCCTTAGTGTTGGACCACAAACTGATTCACTATTTTGTGATACAGCTGTGTGAAAAATGCTTCCGAGATATTCCTTTTCTGTATGTGATCCTATATTATAAATATCCCAGACCCAGTGCTTTGCATTATCTGTGTATTAATTTGTTCTGAATACTTGGTTTATAGTCTATCATCATTTGGTGTTGTTCTGGCTCACATTTGTTGAGCCATTTGTTGGAATGTACTGTATGCTGGTAAGTAGTTTGCTTGCTATTATATGAATGCTGTATCATTTCACTGCCTATTTTTGTATATTAATTAGCCTACTAATTCTGTCTTCTCTCTCACTCTCTGTTATCCACATCTCCTCCTCCCCACCATTTTGTTTTTTTCACTTCCTTATACAGTGTCCAATTGGGCTACAGAGTAATGTTGACAGCATAATGCAGTACTGTTTTGACATGACTGTACTTTACTTTCATTTTTGTATTGTTTTAGTACAAATTGCTGTTTTTCTAGTTGGTTATGAGTGACTGGCAAAATGGTTAAGATCTTTACTTTACAGATGCAACCTAGCCTAGTACCAACCTATGAATCTATACAGGGTTTGATTCTGACCTCTGGTTATTGGCTAGGTTTGTAATAATCTGCAGACAGATAACCTAGATTGTACATATGAACCAGTTATTACACTATTCATCCTTTCCTCTTCCACATTTTTTTGTTGTTGTTGCTTACCATGTGAAACCACTCTGTGCTGGACTGCATTTCATCATATAAGTAGTAGCCTTGCTGAGCACTTCTGCAGACATCATGAATTTAAGCAGCCATCAGAAATGTCATATAATTAAATTACTCTATTTATCTAAGTTATACAATCTGAACTAAATTATTACTTGCACAAGTATAGGAACTGTGAATTATGCTATGCTGCTATCCTATACAAAAATGGTGGTGGGCAAGTTATCTGTGTGTGTATTTATATCTGTACTGTCTAGAATTTCTTCCATTATATGCTTCCTTCACCTTCTTGTGAAAACTGTTTTTTCAATGCACGCAAGCCTGAAGCAACAAAATTTCATCCAGTGATACATTGCATTTGTTGATCTGAATGGCAATAAAGTTTACTTTGACTATGTTTGGATCTGATTAGGTCAGCAGATATGTATGCAGTCTTATGATTGCAGATCTGTACATATAATCAGCTTTGAGGGGGCCCACACCTCCTTCAGAATGAAGAATATATAATCTTGGTAAACTCTGTTTTTTATATATCATTTGATAAGTGTGAAGCATTTTTCTTGTTTTCATATCCAACTGATTTACTGTCTTTTGGAGCCAGTTGATCATCCCAAAACTGTAAGTTACAACAGGAAGAGCAAACTGGTTTATAGCTTGAATTTTTTCCCTAGATGTCAGAGCACTTTCAGTATTAATTTAAGTCTTCTAAAAAATTCCTTACTGAGTTTTGCTTCCATTTGTTCATGTTTTATTGACAATCCTTCATCAATTCCCAAATATTTATACACTCCCTCCTGCTCAACTTCTTTTGTACCACATTCTTCTACCAGACTTATATTTTATTGGTGCTGCAGCTTTCCTGCTTTAAGTGTTGTTTTTTTTCACATTTATCAAGAACAAATTACATTCTTATATCATCTGAGAAAATATTGACCACTTCCAGTTGTAATTTTAGGTACTCATCCAATGAACTATACAGTTTTAAATCATCTACAAAAAAAAAAAAAAAAAAAAAAAAAGATAAGAAGTCTATACACTTTGTTCTCTAGGAGCCAAATTGTAACCATGACCTAATATGTTAAGTAGACAGCTTAATGAGTTAAGAACAAGACAAAAGAGCAGTGGTGACAAAGAGTGACACTGGAATATCCCCCCTTTGAATTTTTATCCTTGGCTTGAGATAATAATTTATTTCCTTTATCATGGCTTAGCTGCAAAGTGGTTTGTTGTTTCGTGGTTATTGAAATATAATTGATAAATGTAGGGTGTATCTTGTTTAGCTGATTATTTACACACAATTTTGCACATTATTTCCCTTTAATACATTTAACATTTATATTCTATATAGTTAATATATTTAGTTCATTATATTTAATATTGAATATATATTTATTTTATTAATTAATCAATTCACATATTTATATAGTATAGTAATAATTTATTCTGTTCATTTTTCAGGATTTTTTAATTTTTAGTGATTTGTACAGCAAATGAAATGTTTTCAAAATTTAAATGTTGCATATTCTGTCTATTTAAAACCTTTGTTGTTACCAATGTTACAGCATAAGTTTGGATGAGGTCAAGCTGAGTGTGTTTATGATGTTTTTACTATTATATTTAATTTTTGGTTTTAGTGATTAAATTTAATTGTTGATACATAAATAAATTAGCACAGTAGCACTTTAAGTATAAATGTAATGTCAGACTAGATTTGCGCCTAAAAGTTTATTTAAAATGGCGTATAAACAAAATGAATGAGTTCTGAAGAAGCCTATAATTGATAGGTGAAAGCGCTAAACTCTTGTATTACTCTTGTATCATGTAGTTTTATTTTTGGTTGTTACAATAAACGTCTGCTGTGGTCGTCACCTACTGTGTTTCCTCATTAGTTGCGTGAGAAGATAGCACAGTATCGTTTTATTTTGGTTGTTTTTCCTTGAAACACATAATTATATTACTACTCGCAACCAAAAAAACTTCAACCCTATAACCTTCTCAGACTCCTTAAAAGCTATTAATTGGAACATTCTAAAAACTCTACCTTTAGATAATGCCGTTGCCCACTTCAACTCAACCTTCTTAAACCTTCTCGACTACCATGCTCCTCTACGGACTAAGTGAATAAAAATCAAAACTGCTCCTTGGCTATCCAAAAGTACTCTACTCACCATGCAATGCAGAAACAAAGTCTGGGCACTCTACCACAAAAATAAGTCTCCCCTCATTCATAATGAATATAAAACACTCAGAAATAAAGTCAAAAAGCTTATTATCACTGACCGACGAAATTACTTCTCCATACTCCAAAACAGCAATAAAACAAACCCTCAGAAATTCTGGAAAGGAGTCGCCACCCTTATCAATCCAGGCAAAACTGACAACCCCAGCCCAGACCCCAGTGCTCCCGACATAGATTTGGCCACACAATTTAACTCTTTCTTCATAAATTCTATTTCTAAATTAACCTCAACATTCTCTGACAACACCACTCCTTCCATTTCACCCTCAACTTCCTCTACAAACACTTCTACCTGCACTCCTACTACTACACTCTCTTCTTCTCCACTATCATCACTCTCTAATACCCTCCCTACCCCTTCCTCTCCCTTGTCTTTCAAACCTATACCCATATCCACCATAAAAAAAACTCCTTCAAAAACTTAAGCCAGGATCTAATGCCCCTGACAACATCCCATCATACTTTCTTAGCATAACTGCAGAAGCCATTGCCTACCCCATAAGTATCCTAATAAACCGTTCTATCCAAGAAAGCATAGTACCCCAAATCTGGAAAAAGGCTTTCATCATACCCTTGCATAAAGGTGGTAATAATAACAATACAACTAATTTCCGACCCATCGCTATCCTATCTCCCATTTCTAAACTCCTAGAAAAATGTATCCAACTACAACTCCTACCATATCTCATAGACAATCACCTACTAACTCCAACACAGCATGGTTTTAGGTTTGGTCATAGCACTATGACAGCCCTCCTCTCCTTCCTGGAAACTGTAAACAAAGCCTGAGACTCTGGTCATATTGTCTCTACCCTCCTACTTGACCTTTCTAAAGCCTTTGACACTATCTCTCACAAACTTCTTCTAACTAAACTCTCTCAGCTAAACCTATCTTCTTCTTCTCAGAACTGGTTCTCCAGTTACTTATCTAATAGATATCAATCAGTAAAATGGAAGAAAGCCACCTCTTCTTTCCTTGCTACCCCAACTGGAGTTCCTCAAGGTTCCATACTAAGTCCTCTCCTCTTTAATATATTCATAAATGACTTCCGAAATTCTATTCCTTTCTCAAATATCATCCAATATGCAGATGATTCAACTATTATCTGTTCTGCCACATCCCTCCCCACACTGCAAAAACTTACACAAGATGCATTCTCAATCACAGAACAATGGATGAAAAGAAATCACCTAGCACTAAATGCCTCTAAAACCAAATTAATGGTATTCACTCTCTCTAAAGTCACCTCCATCAATACAAACACTTTATATATCACTAGTAATAACAATACATCTCTTGAACTGGTGCCTGAGACTAAATTACTTGGGGTCCAAATTGATAGTAAGCTTAAATTCAGCTCCCACCTACAACTAAATATAAAAAAAAACATCAAAAATTAGGTATGTTCTATCGACAAAATTGTTACCTCACACCCTCCACCAAAATCACTCTCTCTACCTCATTTCTTATCCCCTCCCTTCTCTATGGAGCCCCACTCTTAACTAATCTACAATCTTCCCTTAAAACACAACTTTCCTCATGTTACAACAAAATTGCCAAATTCGCTACTAGCCACAAATCATCTACCCACCACTGTTCTTCTCTCCACAAACTAAAATGGCTAGAACTTTCCAATCATTTCACCTACACTCAACTGACTCTAGCACATAAACTAATTTTCAACCCCCTTCTCTGTCCATCCCTTTCCTCTGCCTTTAAAATGCACCTGCCCGACAGAGTACTAAGGTCTAACAACCAAAATCTAATAGAATTGCATAAACCTACTCACCCACCAGGTAAAAATCTCCTGTCCTACGGCCTAGCACGTCTCTGGAACTCCCTACCCCCATCCATTCGTATCATCTCTAACCACTTCACTTTCAAAAAATCTCTTCACTCTCACCTAATATCCCAGTGGGAATGCTCCTGTTCTCATCCATCATAATATAAACTGGCAAACTCTTTTTTCCCTCCCTTTCTCTAACTTCCTATACTGCCTCTCCTAACTCAAACTCTCTCTACTTGTTCTAACCAAACTTTTTATAAATTGTATTATGTGTCATACTTTCAAGTTTGGTCAATATTTAGGACCTCTCAGTAATTATATAGAAATGTTTTCATTACCAGTATTATATCTTCTGAAACTTTCATCACCTGTCTGTACTACTTGATACATTATGCTTTAAACTGCATCATTGGAAAATATTGTAATATAACCAAAAACCTACTTGTAACCTTGTTTCTCAAGCCATACTACATGAAATGTCTTGCTCTAATTTGTTAACTTGTAAACATTGTAATCTAATGTAAAACCTATTGTAATGTTCTTACTGGAGCTTTTCTCCCCAGGACTCCATTGAAAACGGGTTCATTTTGGCCCAATGGACTATCCTGGTAAACCAACTGCAAATAAAATAAATAAATAAATATAAATAAATAAATAAATAAATAAATAAATATTTCTATGAAACTTTTCACAATATAAATTGCAAATTGTATAGTAAAGTATTTTCAGTTGTTCTTGTATGTGATATAGTTACTAAAGTAAACAGCTGTGTTCTTTTTCTTCATCCTCTTATCTTTCTTTCTTCTTTTTTGGTATTATAAGAAACATAGGCATTACAGTGCAAAAAGAAGAAAATGCTAGACAAAAGCATGTTTAAGTTAATAGGCTGTAATCCTGGGTTGTTGAGGTTGGGGATGTTGTGTAAAGTATACAGGTCATAATATATGTAGAGCTGATATGTTTTCTCTTACCTTTGCTTAGGTGAATGTCTGGATTAAGACCCTTGGCTTAATCTAGTAACACATTTTAAGTAAAAACAAGTAAATATGAGAATGCTGAATATAATGTAAAGTTTTCCTTTAGTAATAAATATTTCAGCTTGCCTTTCAGGCTGCAGTAGCGTACTACATTTTTTTAACTTTTTTCCTCTTAAGTTTCCATGGATACTATCTGATACTAGGACAATAAAAGACAAAGCATTGGTTTCTTCAGGGCTAAAAGTTAATGATTTCTGAAAACATGCAAGTTGTTTTCTCATGTGGGAGGAGGGAATAAAGATAAAAAGGAACAGACACAAATTAGTCTAAGTAGAAGCACAGGCAATAACATGCATCTGAGTATGGATAACTTCAATTTCAGGTTAATAAAGGCCTGTATTAGCAGTTATTTAGCATAAATGTTCATAATTGGAGGGTTAAACTTCATTATTTGAAGATGTACATGATTATGTGTATTTATATTAAGTTAACAGATTATGGGGATGGTGTGTGTGTGTGTGTGTGTGTGTGTGTGTGTGTGTGTGTGTGTGTGTGTGTGTGTTTTGTTTGAGGGTTTTTATTAAAACAAAAATAGGTTCCAATGTTGATGATAAGAAAAAAACTTTATAAATAATAAAAATAAATAATAACCCTGCCAAACATTAATGGCTGGAAAATGACATTTAAACAAGGTGCCATATATAATAGGTGGGAATAATGACTTCTTACTGCAATGTCAACACTTTCTATATCATCTTGTAATGTGAATGGTCTCACATGTATAGACAAAAAGGAAGGAATACTTAATTGTATTGAGAAAAGCAGAGTGCAAATAGCAATGCTACAGGAGACAAATTTGAAAAGAAATGAATATGTGAATTTGAAAACAAAGTTTTTCAGGATGGATATTCTACAGACAGGGACGAGGAAAAGAGTAGTATTTATAATTAATTGCTAGAGGATCTCCAGTAGTGATAGAAGTGGGGAAAAGACAATAATGTCCGATTTGTGGTGCTACTAGCAAAGAATGAGGATTATGCTGACATGTATTTATATTCCACCTAAAACTGCTATTATGGAGCTTAAAACGTTTGGGGGAGAAATAATCATCTTTCAGCAGGAAATGTTTCTTATAGCTGGGGACTGGAATTTGATTTACAACAATGAGGATATATCTGAGGGCCTAAAAGGGAAATATAGCAAAAGACTAGAGGGTAGATTTTTGAAGAAATTTATGACAGTATTTGGTATGAAATACATGAATTCAATAGTAGGAGCTCACAGAAAATTTGCATATTATTCCCTAAGGTACAATAATTGGGCTAGACCAGACAGAAATTATATTTCATTGAAACAAGTGTATTTAATTGAGAACTTTGACACACATCCAATAACTGTTTCAGATCATGTGCTAATAATTACTAAGATAAAAATGTAGGGTAATAAAGTAAAGATGAGACAATGGTGCTTCCCCACCTACCTGCTAAAAAGGCATGAATTTAAGGAAAGGGTAGTTGAAATTATCTGGGATTTACTAGGGAGGGTAGAAAGAACTCCAGAAGTTACAACTAGTGAGTGGGATAAAATGAAACTGAAGTTTAAAAATAGGGTAGAAATAAAAGATAAAGATAACTGATTAAGACATAATACAAGTTAATTAGAGGGGATAACAAAGATTAAAGTATTACAAAATAAGGGGGAATCTCACAGAGCAAGAAGAAACCCAACTGCAGAGTCCTACAGAGAAAATAAAGGAGTACCTGGATAATATGCATGACTTTAGAAAGATTGCCTGTTAAGCAACAGTTTTTTTTTTTCTGATGATGATAACTCCAGAGCACAAAACCTTTTGGCACAGCAACTTAGGCAACAGACAGTAGAAAGGCCTGTTGCCAAACTTAGGGAGCCTATAACAAGAAAAATAACCAGAGATTATATAGAGGTGTTGATTCTTTGGAAATTTTATGAAAATTTGTATAAAGTAGAGAAGAAAGGATTTTTTCCTGAAAGCTTTGTGGACTAACAAATTTGTTCTTCACTGACTCTGTGTGTCCGTCATCTGAAATATTTTAGAGCTACACAGTTACGGCTCTTATACATAACACAAGCAGGAAGCTATAGTTCAAAGTGGAAAGGAATGATGATGAAGTGGGGGTGGTGGGGGTTAATTCAAAAAATAAGGAAAGAATGGGATTTTGGATACAGACCCTTAAGGAGAATAACAACAGTCATGCAGAATATTTTTGTTTTTTTTTACATTTGTTGACCGGGATAGTCCGACTGTATATATGCCCATTTTGAGCGGAGGCCTGGGGAGAAAAGCTCCACATTAAGACAATTTACAAGACCGAAATCTAGACCATATACAGTGCAGATAATGTCAGGCAGGTAAAACATTTCAAATACAGGAACATTTATATAGTACTGTTATAGTAACATACCTGACTAAATAAGTTAAAAATTTTGAGTAAAAGGATTAATAAAACTTTTTTTTTTTAGGGTAACATTGTTTATAAAGTTTACCAAACCTTAGGAGGTGAGCTACTACAGTAGGAATTAATAGAGAATATCAGAGCATCTGAAATAGCATGTTAAAGATAGATAGTAAAGAATGGTCCTGCTAGGGGAGGAAGTGTCAGTCAGGATTTGTGCATGGGGAAAGCCATTGGGCTTTAAGGAAGATTCTTAATTGCTTCTTGAAAAGTGGGGTAGAAGAAAGGGCTGTTAGTTCAGTTGGAAGAATGTTCCAAGAGTTACCAAAAGAGTTTGAGAACAAGCTATCTCCAGATTTGTTGTCGGACTTTAGGGTAGCTACTAGTACCTTATTAGCTGAGTGAAGGATGGTTAGATTTGTATATGGGCAGATGAGGGTAGAGAGTATGGGTTTATCTGTGGGATGGTGTAAGATCTTGTGTATAGTAGTAAGTTGCTGGAAAAGAATCTGGCTTTGTAATTCCAGCCATCCTTGCAATTTAAGATTTTGGCAGTGGTGGGTTCGAAAAGGGGCACCTGTGGCAAATCTAGCTATGTTATTATAGGTTGTTTCCAACTTATGAAGATTATTTTTGGATAAGTTGGTATAGATTGGGGATGCATAGAGAAGGGTGGAGATTAAGTGAGTTTGGGCAATAGCAGTCCTTGCTAGAGGTGTGAGATAGGGTTTAAGTCTGTAGAGGAAACCAAGTTTTTTAATAACTGATTTAATGGTTAGGTTGATATGTGTGTCGAAGTTTAGATTATGATCAATTTTTACACCTAAAAGTTTGGTGGTTGTGTCCAGAGTTATTACAGTACCATTATTAGATGTAATTGTGAAGTTGATAGCAGGAGACTTCTGAGTGGGAGAGAATAGTATCAATTTAGTTTTTTTGGGGTTAAGGAGGAGACAGCATTGATGGAACCAGTTTTCAACTAAGGTAAATACTGCTTGGGTACTCGAATTAAGTCCAGCAGGCGAGGAGGCTGAACATATTAATGTTGAGTCGTTGACATATTGTATGCAGGTGGTTTGTGGAAGGGAGATTTTCAGATAATTTATGAAAATAGTGAAGAGGAGGGGTCCCAGAATAGAGCCTTGTGGGACTCCAAGAGTTATAGGGAGAAGAGTAGATAGTTTATTTTCCCAGAGGACTGCTTGTTGTCTATTTCCCAGATAGGACTTAAACCAATTAACTGACTGGGTATCTAGTGAAAGCGATTTAAGTGAGTTTAACAGTAATTGATGATTAACCATATGAAATGCTTTTGAGAGGTCAGTAAAGAGGGCTGAGGACAGTAAGCTGTTGTTACAATTTTTATTAATGCAATCAGAAAAGGATAGTAGAGCAGTTGTAGTACTATGGAAAGGCCTAAAACCATGCTGGCAGTCAACTAGCAGGTGGTTTTGGAGGAGATGATCAAGTAGCTGACGGTGAATACATCTCTCCATATTTTTTGCTAAGGGGGAAAGTAGGGCTATGGGGTGGAAGTTTGAGAGTTCATTTGAGTTCCCACCCTTATGCAGTGGGATAATATATGAGACTTTCCATAGGGATGGGATGGAACTTTCTGTAATGGTTCTGTTAATTAAGATGGAAACTGGGTAGGCAAGCACTCCAGCTGCCATTTGAAGGTATTCAGCTGGGAGGAGGTCAGCTGATGGAGTGCATGGTTTAAGCTTAAGAAGTAGGGAGTGTATGAGAGATGATGGGACAGGCTGCAGTTGTAATACTTGAGGTAGGGTGGTTGGCAAGGATGAGTCAGTGGTGGTAACAGGTGGTAAGGTATTTGCTAAAGATTGAACAGTTTCTGAAAAAAAATTGTTAGAAATATCAGCAATTTGGTTGGGAGAATTATGAGTCAAGTTAGAGGAGGTAGGTGTTTTGGCTTGTACAGGATGGAGTAATTTATTTAATCCTGACCAGAATTTTTGTGGGTTTAGATATTGGGTTTGTTGGAATTTAAGGTAATAGTTTTTTTTTATCGAGGAATATTTATTTTTTAGTGGCATTCCTGAGCTGTCTAAAGTTTAAATGATCAATAGGGTCTTTGGTACTTCTCCATATATTCCAGATTTTATTTCTCAGTCTCATTTTTTGCCTTGTCTCATATGAGAGCCAGGGAGTTGGTTTGTTCCTAATTTTAATAGTACGAGAGGGGGCATGGTGCTCAAGGATTTTTAGGAATGTATTGTTAAAAAAAGAGACTGCTTCATTGAGAGGTAGATATTTTAGGGGTGACCAGTTGCAGGCTTGAAAGTTACCTAGGTTCAGGTTCTTTTTGTTCTGGGTGGTTCTAAAGTTTAGTTGAGTGGGAATGGTGATCTTTTGTCTAGTTATGAAGGTAAGAGAGTGGTCACTAATATAATCAGGAAGTATGTCTGTTTTGTAAGATTGGGGGCTATTGTTGACTAGTATCCAGTCTAAGGTAGTTTGTTTGTTGCTGGGTTTATGGGTTCTGGTAGGGTTGATGATAGTTTGATAGAAGCCATAGAGATTAATGTGAGATGTAGGTTTGTCAGAAATACAACAGTTCCAGTCAATATTAAAGTCTCCAAGGAGAATGGTTTCTTGTGGGAATGATGTGGAAAGCCAGTTAAGGATATTTTTAAGAGTACTTATGTTGTTGCCTGGGGGGATGTAAGAGCAAATGATGTATATTGATTTATTAGCATTAATTTGGAGCTTAGATATTAAGATTTCAACATTGCTAGGTGAGGGAGGTTGAGTGTTTAGTGAGGTTACCTGTAGTTCAGATTTAAACAATATCACTACCCCCCACCCTTTTTGTTAGGATGGTCAATTCTAAGGATGTTATAACCTGGAGGGATAATATCATTGTCTTTAGTAACTGGTTTGAGCCAGTTTTCTGTGAGACATAGGATGTCAAAGGAATGTAAGTCTAGTAGGGCATGAAGTTGGGTAATTTGTTATTTAAACTATGAATATTGAAGTGGACAATAAGAAGAGAGTTCGAGGAAGAAGAGGGGGGTATGGGAATTAGAGGTGAAGGAAGAATGGGAGTCAGAGAAGGTATTACCAGGCCCTGGGTTTGGGTGAATGTCGCCGTGTAGTAGTAGGTACTGAGGATTGTGTGGAATTTTTGCTAGTTTACATAAAATAGGGTCTATTTTTCTGGTTTGGAAATACTTAATATGGTTTAATCTGTGAAACTGTGGGAGAAGGTAAGCTGATGAGGAGGTAATGTTACTGTGGGTTTGTGAGGCTGATAGATAGAAAGGGGAAGTTTGTTGAAAGGAGTGTTGAAATTGAAAGGAGCTTAGGAATTCATAGCCTGTGAGGCTATAAGATAGAAGTAGAGTGGAAAGAATTATGGGCAAGAGGAGGAAATTAGAGAGTTTTAGTAAGCTAGGGGTTGACATAATGAGAGAATGTGGGAATGTAAGTAATGAGGAAAAGTTCAGCCAAAAGACAATTAACTGTCTTTCTTGTTTGGCATAATACAGAAGTAACTAATGTGAAAACTAGGGAACAGAGTATATAAGCTTATCAGATATGTGTAGATGATTTAGTAAAGCGAGAGCGAGGTTCTCATGTGCAGAGAGAGGGATTGAAATTGTACTGAAATGCCTAAGAATGGGTGTAGGACCTGAGGGATTGTTAGTTTTAATGCTAGAATATAGTGTAGGTGTAGGTAAAGACTGCCACCTAGTGGTCAGGGGAGTAATAGCAGCTGGGGGAGGTAGGCAAGAAGCTATTCCAAAGGGATAAGATATAGGATGAGGGGACAAAAGGGTGGAGGGAGGAAGTGGCTTTGGGTCTGCAGTAGGCTACTAAATCTCACACTGGAGGGTTAACAAGCAGTTATAGGCACTGCAGAAAGGTAGTAAAAATGTATTTTGCAACATACAAGTACAAACATGTTAGGAGTACAAGCTTTATGAAACCAGGCAATGAGTCAGCTTCAGGGGCATCTTCAGGTTAGCAGGAGGTTATTCTTTAACTTTGCAGCAAGGAGGGAAACACCCGGATGCACTTAAATGCACAAAAACGTTAGGAGTATGATGGTGCCTTTCTACATCAGGCTATTTGATACCTCTGCAATTAAGCAGAAGTGGGTGGGGAGGTGTGCAGGTTCAAGGTGAGGGAAGGGATAGATATAAAGTAATGCAAGGTTGAGAGTCAGAAAAACTGGACTAAGCCAGCTGCTAAAAATTAAACAGGAAAACCAAGCTAAGTTAATCGCAGGTCAGTATTGTGCAGTATTTACCTAATAACTACAAGTGTTACACTACTAATCTAGTACAGAGTGGTGAAAAGGACCTCTACTTCTGCAGGGAAAAACAAAAGAAGTATGGGCTGCAGGTACATAGGTAAACTTTTTCCAAGAGAAAGTAATTTTAAGTAATTGACCTAGGAGTACTATAGGAAAAGAGAAATGGGGGGGGGGGGCAGTAGTGTGCACACGTACAGTGAAAGGGGAAACAGTCTTCAGTTTGGAGAACAGATTAAATACAACTCTAACATACACTAGTGTAGCTGAAAGCACTTTAGTGTTCCACCGATGCAGGGTCTCACAGTGCAGGGCAACGAGACAGCCTTGGGTTGATTGGAGGTTGGCCAAGACACAGGATGTAACTTTTGCTGAGGGGAACTAGTGTAGCTGAAAGCAGTTTAGTGTTCCACCGATGCAGGGTCTCACAGTGCAGGGCAACGAGACAGCCTTGGGTTGATTGGATGTTGGCCCAGACACAGGATGTAACTTTTGCTGAGGGGAATGCAAGCACACTACTGGGGATTCCTATGAAGCAAGGCAGAAAAGCTAAGTCAAAAGATGGTGCCTTTCTACCTCATTATATTCATAAAATAGTATATAGTATTTTAATAACTAAGCAAACACAGGAATGGAAAAAAGAAATTCTGCTGATAGAGACTATTGCAATTAGGGGTACAGAGAGTAGGCAAGAGGGGGCTGGAATTTTACTGGCAGAAGTTGGCAAAGGAATCAAGGTATTGGGAACAAATAATTAGAGAAAGAAAGGTAACAGAATAGGAATAGGCCAAGAAGACATTTGGATTGCAGGCTAGTAATTGCCTTCCCTATTAGGGATTTATATCAGAGTATAGACAAAGAGAATGAAAGACCTGCACTGGTTGGATTTTTTAATTGAATCTACAAGCAAAAGCTGCTGTTAAAAAGGGATACTTATTAGGGCATATCAAATATTGCACAATATAAGAATCAATCAGAAGAGGTTCGAAAAGATTGGGAAGTGGAATTACATATGCAGTTCACAAAGAAACAATGGGAAGATATATGTATGGCTCCCAAATATAAAAAAAAATCTACAAGATTTAGGATTTTTGCCTAGAAGTTTTTGCAGAGGTACTTTTATACCCCAGCAGTCTTTAAATATATTTTTCCTTAGGTAGATGGCAAATGTTGCAGGTGTAATGGGGAAGAAAGAGGTACCTCACAGCATATGTTCTCAGAGTGTAATGAGTTGGCAAACTTTAACCCCCCCCCCAAATAGTACTCTGTCAGAAATAGGGGGTGAGCAAATGAGTATAAAAAGGAAATTATTTTTTGAGCTGAGATACAGGATCTGACTCGCCTAGACATAGTAAGGCCTTGTTAAGTTTAATTCTTGTGGCTGACAAAAACAATTACTAGAAAGTGGAAATTAATATCTAAACCTGCTATACATGAAGTAGTGAATATTATAACAGAGATAAAAGAACAGGACTTGGGATCTTTAGAAAAGGGCAGGATTAAATGACATCGGAAAAAATAATGAAATTGTGGGAACAATGAACACAGAAAAATGTTTTGGAGGAGAAATAAGGTTTAAGAGAAGACAGGAACTGAACAATTTATGTAACGTTGCTTTGATTATATGATATATAATAATATATGTGATGTATAAAGTTTGTAATTGTGAACTTGTTAATATGGTTTGGTTACTTTTATTATAAATGTATGTTTGCATAGGTCTTGAGTGATAATGCAATAAAGGTGTTTACAGAAAAATAAGATGTTATCTGTTATACTCAGCACTGATTATGCCAATATATAATAAATACAATGTCCCTTTCAACTCCTAACACACCTTAGAAGGCCCCAGATGTTCTTAACTATAAAGATTAGTGGTATGAAGCCCCGTACCTCTACTCTTGTCTCTGGTAAACTCCATCATAGATATATGTGTCTTATATTGTGTGGCATTAAGACCCAACTCTCCTTGCTCTCATATTTTCACAACACAAACAGCTCCACAAACACGATAACTAAAGATTTATTTTAAATCTCCACCAACCTGTAAATAAAACATGCTGGAGGGACAGATGTATTAATACAAGTTTACCCCATCTCATCCTTCAAGATGAACCTTCACAACTGGATGGGAATCCACTGATTCAGTTCTAGCCTGAACTACTTTGCTATTCTAGAAGCAGGAAGTATATCAAGAGTGTGGAAAGATGCAAGCAGTATCTTAACTTACTTGCCTTCTATTTCTGTGATCCTATGATCCTATGCACAAAATTAAAATTTTTGAGAAGGGAATGGATTATATAACGGGGATTATTCTGGGGGAAAAGACAACGAAAATATAAAAATTAAACCACAGGAAAACATCTGGCACAGAATGAGAGGGAAAAGAGCTGTAAAAAGGTCTGCCTGAACATTTTTCTCTTTGTGTTGGTACAAGTGCTCCAAAACAACCTTAAATGAGGAGAAGGAACACAAGAGACGCAGCTGTAGACTAAATACTGATGGGGCTAGTAGGATAACCACTACAGACACAGGAGTAACCTAGGGTACATCATAGTACAGCCGAAGGGACAATAACGGAGGTATGCCATAGTACAGTTGGAGGAACAAATATAAGAACACATACAATTGGTATACCTGTCATACATTACACACACATGTATTCCCTGCAGGACCTGGTTTCTTTGTCAAGACCTTCAGGTATGTATAAGGGAACTCAGTCAGCCCTGGTGCCAGGATTAGGGGACCCCTTGGGAAATGCAGATGGCACAGTTGCAGAATGCTACAGTGGGAAGGTTACATGTGTATAGGCACGTAAATGCTCTGTCCAGTTCTACAGCCCCCATATATTGTGCACAAGACATAACTTCTCCATAAGAACTAACAGACAAGTGCAGGGACAAGTTACCGTTACATTATGGGCTCTTTGTTCCCAGTACAATTTAGGTACATAAAACACATACATGTACACATATTCATATTGCATTGTATAACCTAAAGTCAAGCACAAGAGTGCAATTCATTAGGTGGGTAGTCAAAAATAGATTGCAATGCATATAATTTTTTTTCTTTCATTTTTTTTATACCCCAACCCATTTACAGCTGACTATCAGATAGCCCGCAGGAGCTCTTCCTCATTTACTGGGTCTACCAAACCCAACAGGCCTTCCCTGGACTTTTTCCAACCCAGGTTTGGGGCCAGTGAGGCATATAAGGCACTTCAAGGCAGTGTTATATATGCTGCCGAGTAGGATTTTTTTATTTATTCTAGCTGTCTAACCCCCCCCCCAAACACACACACACACACACACACACACACACACACACACACACACACACACACACACACACACACACACACACACACACTGTCTTAGGGATGGATGTGCAATGGACATGCTAGTGTATTGTTCCACTTCTACGGCTATTCAGTCAGTGCCCTGCCTCCCTAAAGACAAGCTCTCTCAACATCCTAAACCTCCACCGAAGATCCAACACAATGTACACCACAGATGCCTGATCTGCTAATTAAACCCGGATAACCTCTGGTTAACCTAGCCAGAGTTAGGGCTTTATCACTCTATGCCATGCTACTGGCTTACCACACATTTGATTAATGTGTACCTCCTCAAAGCTGCTTTTACATTGAAAGGGTAATGCTATTTCTCCAAACACTGCTGCCTAGTCCTCTTAAACAGCTTCCAAGGTATGCAACAGTTAGGAAACATACCACTGTTTTGAATTCTAACTTCACAGTTTTATACGTTTTTGCATGATATATAGGCAAATGTGGCCACATGCTATGAATTTCTATGTTCACTTCATTTTGCTTCTGTTTATCTGTGACATGAATTTCAGCTAGTTGCTTCAAAGTGACTCTGACAATCCATGGCTATGTGGTCAAGAATAAGACCTGTGTGAGTATGTGTGTCATGCTACTGTGTTAAAAGAAGCTGCACCACCTATGATTCAGAAACAATGATGCACACATGATCTACAAGCCACCAATTTACTCCTCAGGAACATGTCACCATTTTCTGACTATATTCATGCAGCAATGTTTACCTCTTCTAGTACCCATCAGAGAGTGCCTACCTGGGGTATAAAGGCCAACAAGCTCATGCAATAGCCCCTTCATGGCAAATTCAGGGAGTGGTTTGGTTACTGATCCTATTATGATCCATTCCAAAATGTTGATACCCGGTATGACCTAGATGAAATCTTTGACTGCAGCTACTGGTTTTACCAGGCTTGGGGAGTAGTGCAGGAAGTCTTTATGACTCTGCCACTCTGATGACCTTCATGCTTGGGAAGCAGAAATTAGACAATCTGATGATCTTCACCCATGGGAAGTGGAGCTTAGACAATAACATTCAGAATTTTATTGTAAGTGAATTGCATGTCTGAATAATTGCTCTTTCTGCTGTCAGTCCTTTATCTCCTGCTGTATAGTAAATGTGTGGGCTATTGTATGAAGCTTTTCTGTCAGGTGGAGATGATAGTGATACTTAGTGTAATATATCAAATACCTAAGAACTGTGAACATTTATTATGGGGGTATGCAGGGATCTGTTATGTGGTAGGCAGAGTTATGCTGAACTGTCTCAGTATGCCTGCATGCTACCTAGTGTATCCCCATGTATACCAGGACAATATTTTGTGTAGGTATTTTTTTTCTTCACACTCTCACTCTCTGCCTCCACTGCTGGCCAGTCATCAGCCAATCAACCCATCCATTCACTCATCACTGACACTTTGAATTGGCTAAGAGAGCCTATCATTAAGGCAGCTATCAGAGGTGGTTTAAGTTTTTTTTTTTGCTTTAACTCCTCAAGGACACCTAACTAAACAGAAGAAGGGGCACATGCAGATGGCTTACCTCAGTGGATGCCCCTGACTTCTACAGTAACCAACCCTAACACCTAGTATGAAGCATAGGAAATAATTTCTCCAATATCCTTAGGAGGAATCAAGCTTCCTTATATACTGCCCAGCTACCTGAAATCCTGCTCTGTCCATGGGAGAGGTGGGGTAGGCCATGCCCCTTCACTTCTTTTCCTCAATCATCAATTCAATCAAAGTCACCTGGGTCACTGTTTGGGCTCCATCACTCTGCACCACAGAGCCAGGTGAACACACAACCGCCTGCTACTTGAGATGCAGTTACTATACATATATATATATATATATATATATATATATATATATATATATATATATATATATATATATATATATATATAGGATGTAGGCAGTAAGTGTTGTTCTGGCATCTTACCTCACACCTGTCATAATTCTCTGATGTGACCTTTCTCATTCACATGAATAAAACTAGAAATGAACCATAGCAACTACCATGGGAAGCATGAAAGACTAGCAGCCAGGAAGGGCTAGTTCTACTGACTAATGTGGACCTGTGTTTTATATATTTCTATTCCATTGGTGAGATAGGGTGACTTACGACAAACTTCCCTTTGTGTGTCCTCCTCGCTTTCCGGATCATAAAAATGCTCAGCAGGTAGCTCACTTGCAGCATGCTCCTGCTGGGGCTTTAGATAGGGAAGGTGAAGAGGCTGGGAGTGCTCCAACAGAGGGCGCTCTTAACCTCTCACAGGCAGATAGCCTGACCCCACTGCCCAACTTGGCCCAGATGAGGTTTGAGCAGGTGGTGGAGGCTGTGGTCAAGAGCACACCAGACAGGGTCATAGCCAGAATGGAAATCCTCCTTTAGCAAATCGCAGATTAACTCATTTGACCAGTCCCAGCCACAGAGCACTGGGGGAGTGTGTGGCTCTCACCACTGCCAGCCTTATCCATCTGCAGATTGGGGATCATAGCACTGTCCCTCTGGGCTAGGGTGACAGACATCCTGCTGCTGCTTACACTTAACCCAGGCCCCTTCCTATTCTTGTGTAATATATCTGGATACAATTATTTATGTGATGGAGCAAATGTCTTTTCTCACAGCCTTCCCAAAAACACTGTTTCCCAACAAAATATAAGTTTCACCTTTGCTGCAGTGAGATCACCTTTGAAAAAAGACAGGAAGGGTTCGAATATTGTGCAACAAACATGCAGAAAACCACAATAATTATGAAACTGCCTTTAGTCTGGCAGAAGTAATTTTGCAACATCTGACATTGTAAATGTTTTAACTGGAAATTTACAAAGCAGCCATTACTTCATATCGCATTGTGAAAGTGACAACTGTCCTCTTCAAATTCAAGCAAATATTTTATTTGATTTTTTTTTAAAGTTATTAAGTACATCACTTTTGTCATGCAGAATAATTTTTTTGACCAAGACATACCTATCTTTAATACTTCGTAAAAGGATGTGTGATAAGGGTTGTAAAAAGTATACTGAAAAACTAGAGCAACAGTACTGAGTGAGCACTAACAAAATGAAAAGCTTGTCTTTAATTAAAGGGGCATAACTTCATAACTGAAAGTTTTCAATACTTTATCTGGAAGCTTACAAACTGCTCATTTCTCCTAAATACTTCAGCAGAAGGGCAGCTGTTAACATTCGCACCATACTTACTGAAATAGAAGGTATAGACTACTCATGTCACCCTCACTGGTAACGGAGGGTGATAAAAACTTGTGTCTTGTCATTACACTGAAGGGATGCCCCAACTCTTTCTACTATAACATGAAGTAGTTTAATTTCTTCTGCAACCAGAACCCTGAATTCATTAACAAATGCTGGTTATGAGGCTTACATTTGATTTTTTTCTACCTAAAACATTACATTTAGCTTTTGTCATTGCTAGTAAGTATTAATAGAGATAACATGCACTGTGATATGTAGCTGTGAATGTTATTAGAGTCACTGAACCTAACTAAAACAGGCAGATACACTATTCTTAATTACTACTAATACAAAAATAAATAAATTCAATACAATGTAATATACTTAAACTATATTTATATCTTTTGCTAATATTCTTAGATACAGACATTTTCTTAGTAGTAGTCATTAGATTGTTTCTGTTAAGTAATCCTTGGGAAAAAGGCTTGATCATTAGTTATTCCTTCAACAGTAATGCTGTTGGCAGTCAGGATTTTCTTAAATAAATGGCTAGTAGCTCAAAATGATACATCTGAAAAGAACAACAAACTTATGTCATGCTGTTGTGAGTCGTTCATGCTAAGAGATGAATAACATTCCCTTCTCCACCTACTCAAAAATCCTTGCAATCCATACCATAAATCTTTGCAATCTATATTGAGTGGCTGTTGTGAAATAGCTAGTGCTGAATGATTTGTGCAGATGCCATTTCTAGACTTGTATCTGTTTACTGTACTGTGTGTACACCACTAACATGAATTAATCCCCAGATAGATTTAAGCTACTGCTCCGTTTACCAAGATTTACTTACCATTTTATACTATTGGCAAACGAGCAAAACACTTTGAAAGAAACATGGGGATGAAATGTTTTCTGAATTCTAAAGACACCCAGATAGAAGTGCTTATTCATCTGACTGAAGGCAACACATACAGACTTTAACCAGAATAAACTAAATTAAAATATGTAGAGTTGAAGTAAGTGAGGCTTCTATGTTTCATTATAGCAACACATTACAAAAAACAGATTTTTACTTGAATTTTCAGGTAGGTCCACCATTAAAAGTTGAGACTGATATAATAAGGCTAGGTGAGCTGGCTATAATAGTTATTTAGGTAAGACAATGCCCACAGATTGGTGTTGTAGTAGGTAACCACCTCTTGTTTCTACAGCAAGCACAATTAAATATCATTTTTATCCCTGCATCAGGTGTTAACTTTCTGTGCACTCATATCTCACAGATGGTACATGCCTGGCTCATCTTGGAAAGAACTGCTGTTTAGACATCTTGGTGGATTACAAATTGCTTGGTACACCCACTCCTGCTTCTTCTGTCTGCTGGAGCAGTAACCATCATGGGATAGTGTTTAATCTTTTCACAAAATATGAGGTGTTACCAGCCCATTAGTTATCTTTTGAGGCCCATTCATTGTTGATCTCTTTCTGATTTTTTTTTTTTTGTTTTCTTTGGTTTGTTGATATACCTACCTTATCATTTGCAACTTTGCAATGGATTCAGAAAAAATATCCTTTGGCATTGTATTAACAAGCACTGAGCTTCAAGGGTAAAAATTACATACTACAGTTCATGAAGAAGACTCTGACTGGAGCCCTTATGAATAATGAATTGGTGTAAAGTGCAAAATTAAGCCAGAAGGTGACATGACACAACCATCCCTCAATATGTCAACACCTTAGCAATCTGATGCTGTAGTGACATCAGCTAGGGGTACAGTCATTTGAGTAATAACCATTTTACCACAAAATGAATATTGAAGTTAGCAAGATGGCAGACTGTCATGGTAAGGAAGCTTCTGCCTTCCCTAAAAGTTGAACAGTTGAGCTGTATGTAGGGTACAGAGGGGCAATGCTGAGTTTTGCTATTTTTGTACAACCAATGATGTTCATTGTTGACTACATTATTTTGAAGCTTGTAGATTCTGTGTATGCAGATTCAGTTATTAGTTATAACTCCAATCCAACAAAATAAAATTAGACTGTTTATGTGGTACTTTTGCTTTTAAATAATACACCTTTAAATCTCCCTATCAAGAATCCAGTGTGGAATACTTTTATTTTTTTCAGCCAACACATAAAACAGCTCATATAGCTAATAAAATGCATTTAATACATTTTAGTTTTGAAAACATTTGCATAATTTAAAAAAAAAATAAAAAATGCAAAATACTTTTTTTTCACTTTATAAATTCAGTTCCATAGACTTAAATTCATGACATTTTAGTACCAGAGGTATTAACATCCTGTCTGTCAGTCTGTTTCACAGACAATTACATGCGCCACACATTTTATTTAATTTATGATTCTCATAAGGAAACCTGCACATTCACTCTCCCACTCATCAGCCAATATCACAGCAAATTATATTACTTCCAGAGGCATCACATAGAAAAAAAAAACTTTATTTGTAAGAAAACTAACAAATATTTTCATTTTTTTCTTATATATTTTTAAATAGGTACTTATATCTGGAGAACAGTCAGGTAAACTATCCCTACATTCATGGCATTATAGGGTCATAGGTGTTTACTAAGGCTAACAATCACTTAGACCTTTTTAAGCCTAGCCAATCATCCCAAATCTCTGACAAATTCTGGTACCCTTGATAAATGTAAGCAGGAACATGGGAGATGAAACATTTACAGGCTGCCTATGTCCATTAGAGATGTAGGTGCCAAATCAGGGATGAATTTCCTGTCCCCCTTCCAGTAGTCCAAGTTATACTTGAATTGGGTTACGGAGGAACTCTGCTTCACATAATTGGAGAGCCTGTTTCACAGAAGGGGTGGTCTCTGGGATATATACCCTTCTCTCCAGCAGGTCCTATTTATATCACAAACGTAATTCTGGTGCTGTTTGCAGATATGCAGGAGGTCCACCAGCATAGGGTCTGTAGTTGCTCCTCCTTTGTGGAGAGGGATGACTGTAGCAGTGCACCATTCAGTAGGGACAAATCCTGAGGTGAGGCTGCAATTGAACAGGGCAGACAGGTGAGGTGCCAGTTCACTCTGTAGTTCATGTAGAACACAGCCAGGGATATTGTCAGGTCCCATAGAAACTGTATTCTTGGCCTTGGACAGTGCTGTTTTAAGCTGTGTAGCAGTAAAACTGGGTGCCTGGCAATCTACTGGTATTGTGATTGGTCCTTTGGGGGGGGGGGGGGGGTAAAGTTGGCACTGAATCTGTCAGCCAGTATTATTGGCAATATCTGTTGGCTCGGTATAGGAGGTACCATTGTGCAGTAGCTCAGAGTAAATCTGGGTATTGCCATGGAGATCCTTTACATAACTATAGAAGGGCTTGTGATTGTCTTTACTATCTGCTGCAATTCTGTTTTCATAGCTAGTTTTAGAGGATTTGATGAGGGATCTCAAGTTTTTGTTGAGGCTGATAAGGGAGTTTTTCCAGTCTTGGGAATTCACCTAATTCTGCATCAGTTTCCTCCTTCTGTTGTAGAGTTTGTTTATGGCAGGGTACCACCAGATTGGCTTCCATTTTTTGGAGGAGTGCATCTTGGTTCTATTGGGTATGGCGAGATCCATGCATTTGTGTACGTGTTCATACAGTGCATTGATGTATGATTAGGCAGTCAAGCAACTATTCTCCATTTGCATGGGTGATGTGAAGTTAGCCATCTCTGTTTCTAAGAGCCCAAATTTAGCTTTGGAAAAGTTTTTCAGGGTGGTTACCTTTGCGGAGGGAGGGGGTGGTATGTGGATTTCCAAGGTGATTAGTTTGTGGTCAGATCTAACCAGGGAGGAGTTGACTTGGTGTAGAGCAATGGTCACCCATGTTAGTAATGACCAGGTCAAGGATGTTGCTGCCTCTAGTGGGGGTAAGAATGACCTGGTCCAGGGCATTGGAATTAATGAATTCCAGGAAACGTTGGGCAAGTGTATTGGTACATGAGTAGTTTTCCCAGTTAATGAAGGGGTAGTTGAAGTTGGCCAGTATGAGAGTGTTAGGTTGGACCCTAATATTCTCCAGGGTGCTTAGGAACATGGAGTGTGAGTCTTGGGACATGATTGGGGACCTATAGCAGCCTACGACCTGAATCGCTGTCTTACCCAATGTTAGCTGCACCTGAAGTATGTCTGATGCATTATGTTGGGCTACCAGTCTGGAGGTGTGCGTGTCTTTTATGAATATGGAAACACCACCACCTTTGGAGCTTTGGTCCAGGTTCTGGGGCCAAAAGGTATGGAATGAGTTATAGCCTGGTAGTGCAGGGGTACTTTCTGGTGCCTTGAACTAGGTCTTTGTTACAGCACAAATGTCGATGTTCTCCATTTTAAGGAGTGCTTTGGGAGAATGCATTTTGAGATTTAGACTTCTAACATTGAGCAGCATGACCCTCAGACTGCATTTGTTTGTAGCTGTTACGGTGGTAATTTGGTCTTTGGAACACCACCTAAAAAGGCACTATAGGGGTGGCAAGAGCCTTGGCCAGTATCCGGAAGTCCAAAGGTGACAGATGCAGACCATCTCTGGCAAAGCATTGAGGTCTGTCAATCATGTCGTCCCAGGCAGACAGATACTGGAGCCCCTTAGAATGACACCAGAAACTTAGCCAATTGTTGAAATTAGTCATTTTCTGCTTGTACTGTGGTATCATTCTGGGTGATGATAGGGTGCTGCTGAAGGCTGGGGTCATACCCGCCTGGGCTACATAATCCGAGAGCTCCTCCATGTCTCTTTTCATGTTGTCCAGAGAGGTAAGTCTCATGTCATTCACACCCACATGTACAATGACAGAGTCATATTTATACATGTTGTTGAAGGACCTGAGTGCATGCATTATGTGGTGGATCCTGGTACCTGACAGGCAGCTGACTGTTACTTTCTCCTTATTCAACCTAGTGAGTGGGACATAAGTGTGCCTCACTATTGAGTCACCTATGACAAGTTTGTTAGGCATGCTGTTTTGCCTTAGGGGCTTTGGTTGAGTGGCACACTGTTTCGGAGAGTTATGTATATCATGATTAGTGTTGTGTTGTGGTGGTCAAGTGCATTTCTGCCTTGGAGATCTCTGCTGTTTGGGTAGATTTTTATTGAGAGCCTCTGCAAAGGTGGGTGTGTGGTTTGTGTTTTTATGTTAAGGCAGTGCTGGTGTGTGTTCTGGAGGGCTATGTGTTCCATGTGGGGTGGTGCAAGTGTTGACCTTCTCCTCTTGACCAGGTATTCTGGTCTTGGCTGGAGAGTGTGTGGCTTCCAATTTGGATATATAAGTGTATCTCTCGCAAGTCTGAGTGTTGGGAGGTAAGAGGAGGGGGTTGTTGGTGAGACAATTGCTACATTGCCTCAGGGTGCCCAAGTTCACCAAGTTAATAGGAGAAAGCACAGGGAACTGACCTTTAGACATTTCTGGAGGGGTCTTAATACAAAACCTGTTATTCTAGCAATTGAGTGCAATGTTCCTTGTAATGAGGTATACTTGAGAGGTTTAATGGTGTTTATAGCAGTTTTTCAAAAGCATACACAAGTGTAAATGTTAATACATCCCTAAGGAACAAAAGCTGTGTGACTTTGTAAATATTTTTCTTAAATATACAACATAATAACACACAGCTCTTTATTTCTATGAACTTATTAAATTGAATTTCTTCACTTGTACATTAGAATCGCAATTTGCACTGACAGTAATACCTTTTGTTGGATTAATTTAGTTCAGTTGAGCTGTAACATGAGCTAGACCAAAGTATCCCCATGTGCCTCCTGCATTGCAGTTCCTGTATTCAAAAATTCTAAGTGGCCTTTTCTTACCCAAGGAGTCTTCGGTCTTCCATTTCATGCACCACTGACATTGGTGTCAGAAATATATGCTTTGCTTTAAAATGGCGCCTCGGCTGGATAACAGCTTTAAACAACGGACTTCTTTTTTTTTAATTTATCCTGCATCTCCGAGGGTCTTAGGTAGTCATCAAGGACCCCCCCCCCGTATGCTGGCAATGTGTGGTGATGTCATCAACAACTTTGAAGTTGTATAATAAAAAAAAATTAAAAAATCGGGAATTAAAGGGGTCACTCGGGAATTCATGACATCCCATTATTTTGCCCTCAAAAGTGGTAAATGCCAAGGAATTCGGTATGGTTGAAAGGTGTGGGCTACAGTTAAATAGCAATTCCAGAGGGCCTGATAAGGCATCCAGGGATATTGTCTGGGCCCATAAATGCAGTGTTCTTGGCTTAGAGAGAGTATTGAGGGCCTGTTTCCTAGTGATAGTAGGGTGAGTTATATTTGATGGTATTTCCTGGGGGGAAGAGAGGGGGGTAAAGTTACAGATGAATTTGCCTGCCAGTAGGTTTGCTATAGCTTCTGGCTCAATATAGGTGGCTCATTGTATATTGCTTTTCAGGTTGCGGATATAGCTAAAGAATGCCTTGTGGTTGTCCTTAGCCTGGAAGGCCAAATTTACCTCATATTTGGCTTTGGTAGACTTTATTTCTCTCTGAGTTGTTTAGTTTGTTGAAAGTGCTTTTATTCTGCTGGGTGCTACATCTTCTAATTTTTGACATGATTTTATTCCTTCTGTTATACAGCCTATTGATATTGTGATTCCACCAGGGTCACTTATTTTTTAGTTAGTTTTGTACTTATTACAAGAAACAGACCCTGGCAAACAGCTCCAAGTCTGAGAACACACCACAAAAAAGCACCAGCAGGAAAAGCAATATATCTTGTTTTTATTCCACAGAATTTAGCACTTTCATCTTACTAGAAGACTTCATCGTAATAAAGACACTCATAGTTTTCCACTTGATTTATTCTAGTCATTACACAAATAAAGAACAATCACTGGCCGAAAATTTTACATCATTTCCTTCCATTACAAAATCTAGACCAGTATTGTTAAAATTTAATAAAAAATTCACAGCAAAATAACATTAATAAAAGCACATTTTTAAAAACATACATATAGTATTTTCACAGTTTACACTCATTCCTAAAACCATAGGTCTTGTACACCATCAATTTTCATGATACCTAAGGTTCATAAAAACCTGAATGATCCACCCCTCATACGCTTTGGGCTCAAAAACATATCTTTTAGTGGTATATGTAGATAGATAGCTAATATTTATACCACCTTTAAATAACCATCTCTTGGTGGAGTCCTGGGATTTTTTGGTTAAAATTTCTGACAAATATAATGACCCTGATATGCCGTTTGTTACAATTGGCACTCAAGATTTGTTTTCAGTGATTCCTCACTCATTTGGCTTAAAATGGATGTCAGACGTCATTGTTAAAAACAAATATTTATCTAACACACAGCTGCAGTTAGCTATGGAAATGTTAGAACTGGTGTTAGACAACAATTTTGTTTTCTACAAATGTGAGTACTATAAACAGACCGGTGCCATTCACAGTGGTGTGCCCCCTGTTTGAAATTTGGTGTTATTGAACTGAAAGCAGAATTATGTTTTTAGTTCAATAAACTATTCCAAAACATTATTGTACTTATGCTTTTTGGATGACGTCTTTATTCTCTGGAGAGGTACTAGAGATGAACTAGATGATTTTGTTACCTGCATAAACCAAACTACGGAATTTTTGAGATGTACTTATAATGTTGGAATAAAGGAATAGGTTACTTGGTTGTAAAATTAGAGAAAGATTTGGTTAGCCATAAACTTAAATCAAAGATTTATTGGAAGAGTAATTTTACTAACGCTTACCTACATTACACAAGTAACCACCCCTTCCACCAGAAGAGAAGTATCATTAAAGGGCAAATGATGCATATTGCCATATGGTATCTAATGTAGAAGACTTGGAACAGGAATTAAGTTTTGTGGTCCAGATGTTTATTGAGTGAGGCTATCCAAAATTGATGGTTAAAAATGTGAAGGAAAAAACTGAAAAAGGGTGAGGTATAAATATATCCCATTGCTTGGTTCCTCAGACTTAATGGCTAAGGCCATGATCACCCCAGAATACAGGACCTGCAGCTACCTGATGGTAGGAGTACTGTTCAAAGTGGACCAAAGGATGATTTCACTAGGTCCCTGATTTTAGGTATGGCTCTAACACCAAAGAAATCCAAAGAATTATAAAGAAATATTGGCATATTTTTTCTACAATGCCTAACAGACCTGATGTTTTCTCCAGATCCCCCCCCCCCTTTGGGTATAAAAGAGGGTTCAGTATAACAAAAAACTACTTGAAGGGGCTTCTAAGAAACAGGGTGGTAAGAACCCTCTTGGGAAAGTGGAGACTTTTAAATGTGGGATGTGTAATCAATGTGAACACATGGCCCATAGACAAGAAATCCAGTTACATATTATACAAAATCTTTTAACAACTAAGAACTATTTTAATTCTACATCCAAAGGTGGTTTACTTAACTTTCTGTCAAGTGTATTCATCCTACTATGTGGGGAAAATGGAGAGACAGTTAAAAACTAGGGTCTATGAACACCATTATGAAATTTCTAAATGTATGGAAAGTAATGCACTTTATAAGCATTTGAAAGACTATCCTGTTTGGGAGATTTTTATTTTGGGTGTTAGAGCAAGTTGAACCAAACCCGAGGTTTGGACAATGGGAAACTTTGTTGGAGTACCGTGTTCTATCTTGTACTGCGTGCCATTTTACACCAGGGCTGAGGGCTCAAGTGGATCAGTGTTCTACCCAAGTTAACAAGTACAAATATACAGACAGACAGCCAGACTTGCACTAAACTCTAAAAGTTAACAGTTATACAATCAATGAATAAATAAATGAATAATAATAAAAAGTAAGAAAAACACCATAAATTACAAGAGACATTTAAATCATAAAGTCTCAAAGTGTTACTTATCAAAATATTAAAAGTTT